>NC_064923.1:313138023-313438240 GCF_023897955.1 Schistocerca gregaria | reverse complement strand
GTTTTCACAGGTTTCATTCTTCGCTTGCGTTTCGCCATAATGCATTCCCTTAATTTTAACTTTCACGGTAACCTTCTTTGGTTTTTATGCGGTAGGAAGGTGGGGTCGACTCATTCTCATGGGCTAAATGAGACACTGCTTCAATACACCAATGTGCAAAACTTAAGAACAAAAGTAAATTACGCATGATGTGTCACTGCGAAGTAATATGAAACTATGACCATATGTTGAGAGAACTGCTACAGTGTAGTACAGAAGGTAACAGAACTAAATACCAATGAGACGAATAGAAGAAAGATGATAATTACCCTGCAGTCACCGCAGTTCATTATAGTCTACTGGACGATAGAAAAAACGGGACATGGTTCTTTGGAGAATGTGTGAGTACAATGGACGGCAATTTTGGCAGGGCGTTCCATTTCTCCTGGAGCGCGGTTTGCAACTGTTTGATGGTCGATGGTGCACGTGGACGAACGGTAATACGTCTCTCTAACACACGCCACACGTGCTGTATGTTCAAAAAAATAGTTCAAATGTGTGTGAAATCTTATGGGACTTAACTACTAAGGTCATCAGTCCCTAAGCTTACACACTACGTAACCTAAATTATCCTAAGGACAAATACACACACCCATGCCCGAGGGAGGACTTGAACCTCCGCCGGGACCAGCCGCACAGTCCATGACTGCAGCGCCTGAGACCGCTCGGCTAATCTCGCGCGGCCGTGCATTCGCCGAACAACCTCTCCTCCCAAGAGCTCCTCCACCTGTGCTGTTGTTGTGGTCGCCCGTTGTCATCCAAAAAAAGTGAAGTGAGGGACGAAAAGACGCACATAGGGGACGAGTGGAGTTAAAAAATGTTCAAATGTGTGTGAAATCTTATGGGACTTAACTGCTAACGTCATCAGTCCGTAAGCCTACACATTACTTAACCTAAACGACAAACACACACACCCATGCCCGAGGGAGGACTCGAACCTCCGCCGAGACCAGCCGCACAGTCCATGACTGCAGCGTCTGAGACCGCTCGGCTAATCCCGCGCGGTAGAAGTACAGTCACAATAACTTTGACCGATGGGTCTTCAGAGATTTGGAGGTCAGTACGGCCATTCTACATTAGGACCCCATACGATAAAAGCTGTACCATCAAAACGATCATGTTCGACAAAGTCTCTGGGGTCATTACGTGGTCGCACCACCCGCCTTATGAGGATACATAATACTCGCGGAAAAGCCGCGCGGGGTTACGTTAAGTACTGTGTAAGCTTAGGGACTGATGAACTTAGCAGTTAAGTCCCATAAGATTTCACACACATTTGAATTTGAACTCGCCGATAATCTCGACAACAATAGAGCAGGAATACACTTCATAGTCAGCAGGGAGAGAGTCACACAAAAACATCTCTTTCAAATTTGGAGTAAACAAACGAAACTCCAAAACCACCTCCAGACAGGTGATGGCCCCATACTCTGCTTTGAGACTTCCCTTTGTGCCGAATAGGTCAACACTTCCCAATGCGCAACACTCGCCGTGAGAAAAAAGGGAACTTCCTAAGCAGATTTCTACCCCCGCACCTCGGAACGCACTTTGGATCCTCTTGAGTTTTCCGTACTGCAATACGCAACTTGGTTTATCACGAAGTATCACCTTTCCCGACGTCTAAGGCACACAACGGAAACACTATCCAAGCCCCCGAGGCAGACGACTCGTAAACTGTTCGAGGACTGCTGACAGAAACTTCGATTTCGCGAGCTCCACACCGCTCCACGAAATGATACTGCTTTTAGGCATTCATTCCCTGCAGTCAGAATCAGGAGGAAAATGTAGGCGTTTTAACTTTGCGTTACCTGCTCACTCAAGTAGCGCTTCTGTGACATGCTGTTTTCTGGCAGGGCTTTAAGAACGTTTCCTGCAACGGATGGAAACATAGGGAGTCATTCTTCCTTAAACTAGCCAGGTAGTCTACGGCCACTATCCATTTAGAAGGAGTAAGGAAAGGCCGACCCATCAGCTCCAGGGTGAAAACAGCTTCCTTCCGCTACAATCCGGCCATGTCGTAGACAATAACCATAAAAGGAACACAATGCGGGCTACCTCCGTCGTACTTTTATGACAGACATAGTCACACGAAACTCTATGGCGACATGTGACTTTCTTCACGGTATCCATTCAGGTGTAACTCAGTGGAATGTATTCAATAAGACATTGGAATTTCCCAGCAGAAATGTTGAGTCGTTCTGCCTCTATAGCCGTCCATAACTGTGAAAGGGCTGTCGGTGCAGAATTTTCTGTACGAACGGATCTCTCGATTATGTCCCATAAATGTTAGATGGGATTTATGTCGGGCGATCTCGGTGACAAAATCATTCGCTCTAACTGTCCAGAATGTTCTTCAAACTAATCGTAACAATTCTGGTTCACTGACATAGCGTATTATCATCCATAAAACGTCCATCGTTGTTTGTGGACACGAAGTCCATCTATGACTACTAATGGTCTCCAAGTAGCGGAACATAACCACAGTCAATGATCGGTTCAGTTGAACGAAAGAACAGCGCACACCATTACAGAGCCATCACCAGCTGCCTTGTTGACCACTTGGGTCCATGGCTTCGTGGGGTCTCCGCCACACTCGAAACCTAACATCAGCTATTACCAACAGAAATCGGAACTAATATGACGAGGCCACGGTTTTCCAGTTCGTCTAAGCTCCAAGCGATTTGGTGACGAGCCTTGGAGAGTCACAGTAGCTGATGTCGTGATGTTAGCGAAAGCACTCGCGTTGGTCATCAGCCGCCAGGGTCCATTAACACACAATTTCGCCACGTTGGCCTAAAGGATAGGTTCGTCGTACGTCCTACATTGATTTGTACAGTTATTTCACGCAGTTAAAATGGCTGTGAGCACTATGGGACTTAACTTCCGAGATCATCAGTCCCCTAGAACTTAGAACTACTTAAACCTAGCTAACCTAACAACATCACACACTTCCATGCCCGAGGCAGGACTCGAAACTGCGACCGTAGCGGTCGCGTGGTTCCAGACTGTAGCGCCTAGAACCGCTCGGCTACCCCAGCCGGCTATTTCACGTAGTGTTGCTTGTCTGTTAGCACTGAGAACTCTACGCAAACACAGCCGCTCTTGGTCGTTGCTTGAAGGCCCACTGGACTCGTATTCGGGAGGACGAAGGTTCAAATCCCGCGTCCGGCCATCCTGAATTAGGTTTTCCGTGATTTCCCTAAATCGCTCCAGGCAAATGCCGGGATGGTTCCTTTCAAAGGGCACGGCCGACTTCCTTCCCCGTCCTTCCCTAATCCGATGAGACCGATGACCTCGCTGTCTGGTCTCCTTCCCCAAACAACGCCAACGCCTGAAGGCCGTCGATTACTGCGTTGTCCGTGGTGAGAGGTAATGCCTGAAATTTGGTATTCTCGGCACTGACTTGACACTCTGGATGTCGGGATTTTGAATTCCTTAAAATCTCCTAAATGGGTCGTCCCGAACCTCTAGCTCCCGACTACCATTCCAGGTTCAAAGTCCGTTAATTGCTGTCGAGCGGCCATTATGAAAAATGTGTGTGAAATCTTATGGGATTTAACTGCTAAGGTCATCAGTGCCTAAGCTTACACACTACTTAACCTAAATTATCCTAAGGACAAACACACACACCCATGCCCGGGGGAGGACTCGAACCTCCGCCGGGACCAGCCGCACAGTCCGAGACTGATGCGCCCGAGACCGCTCGGCTAATCCCACGCGTCGAAACCTTTCCACGTGAGAAACAGAAGTGACAGGTCCGACAATGAACTGCCCTTTTCTACGTAGTGGACTCGATACTACCGCCATTTGTATATGTGCATATCGCTATCCCATATAGTACGTTGTGCTGTCGCTGGGAGTAGGAAGAGCCAAACTAGTCCAGAATACTTTCAGACAGCGAACTTCCCTGCGGGGCCCTATTCGACCGGACCGAGCGCACGTCCGTTCGGATGTCAGAGAGCTCCCAGAGCGTTACGGGGTTTAAACGGCTCCTCTGAGGCGCCGTGTCTTCGGTAACGAGGCGAGCCCTCGAGCGGGATGGAGACCGGCGCGGGCTGTTAGCGGCCGGCAAGACGCCGACTCGACTGGAGGGTCGCGCCGCCACTGTGCCCACCTGCGGGTGGCCGGGCCGGCCCTTCATTACCGATAGCGGGGCAGGACAGCGCGCCTCCTCCAATTACGCACCCGCGGCTCCTAACTCGTGTAATGACGCGGCGCGCGCAGTAACGACCGGTTATTAAGACTTAAGTAGGCGGGCGGCGCGCGCGCGTTTACCTTATGCAAATACCGCGAGTCATTAAAACAACGGCCTTTGTCGCCGCCTGCGGGCTCAGGGCTGAGACCGTGAAAACTCATTTGCTTTGTACATTTCCAAGCGACAGCCACGAGTAAATCGTACCCCAACCACGGATACGCCAAGTACTTGCAAATCCGGAAACATTCTCGCAGTTCGTTCCGTTGTTTCCGGCATCTTCGGATAAAAAATCCCGACAAGTGCGAGTAGCCGTCCCTCGATTAAGGCTACGTACAAACTTGATTTTGTGTATCGATAAAAATAATGATTTCCAGTACCCAATTACAGCCGATGCAGACTATCCCCCACCTATCCTGGATGACATAAAAACCAGAATCAGACACATTAAACAGAAAATGGGTCAAATGGCTCCGAGCACTATGGGACTTAACATCTAAGGTCATCAGTCCCCTAGAACTTAGAACTACTTAAACCTAACTAACCTAAGGACAGTACACACATCCATGCCCGAGGTAGGATTCGAACCTGCGACAGTAGCTGTCGCGCGGTTCCAGACTGTAGCGCCTAGAACCGCTCGGCCACTCCGGCCGGCTCCATAAACAGAATAAGACTCCAGGTGAAGATGGAATACAGGCTGACTTTATCTTGGCAGGAGGAGAGGAACTTGAAGAAAAAATACACCGACTGATACAGGCAATATAGACCAAAGAAGAACTACCAGGAGAACGGAAAACAGCTCTGATTTGTCCAATACATAAGAAGGGCGACAAACTGAAATGTGACAGCTATCGAGGAAACGTCTGCTATAAGATCCTGTCCAATTGCTTCATACATAGAATTCAGACAGTGGCAGAATTGGTGATTGGGGAGTACCAAGGAGGTTTCCGGCCACGACGGTCAACATTAGATCACATCTTCAGTCTCCGGCAGCTCACTGAGAAACTGGGTGAATATGGTAAATATTTGCATATTTTATTCGTTGATTTTAAGAAGGCCTATGATTGCATACATCGCAAGAGCCTGCTCAACTGTTTAAGGGAGTTTGGCATAACAGAGAAACTCGTCAATCTGATAAAGATCTGTCTGAACGAAACACTTGCAAAGGTGAAGATGGGGAATCGGGTAACTGAGGAGTTTGAAATTGTGACAGGACTCAGACAAGGAGATGGGTTGTCCCCTATTCTGTTCAACTTTGCCCTCGAGAAGATCGTACGCGAGAACTTCCAAGAGAACGAAGGGATTGAAATCGAAGGAAAGAGACTGGCATACTTAGTCTATGCAGAAGACATCTGTTTACTCTCTACTTCGGAAGAGGAGTTGGAGCAAATGACCAAAGCAGTAAAGGAGACTGTCAGCAAATTTGGGCTAAACATAAACGAAGCCAAGACAGAGTACCTCGTTATGACGCGTGGTCATTGTCAAACTGCTGATCATCTACAGTCACTGCAGGCAGGGGACCAGTCCTACAAGAGAGTGCAAGAATTCAAATACGTAGGGGCACTTTTCACTGAGAACTCGTCTTGTAAAGCAGAGATCAATGCCAGAATACAAGCAGGAAACCGATCTTACCACGGCCTAGCACAACTGCTTCGGTCCAGATATCTCTCCAGTTCAATATTCGACTGTACAAAACCCTGATCCAGCCTGTTGTTCTATATGGCTGTGAGACATGGAGTATCCGGAAACAGGACTACCATAAGCTCCTTGTTTTTGAGAGAAAAGTGCTTCGGAAGATCTTCGGTCCGGTTCTGCATACAGATACAGGGGAATGGAGGATCAGATACAACCAAGAGCTTGAGGAACTATACCAGAAGCCCAACATAGCAGGAACTGTCAAATCCAAACGAATGCAGTCGGCCGGCCGTGTGGCGCGGATGGAGGATCACAGATGACCTCGGAAGCTCCTGGATTTCACACCTACAGGATAGAGAGCACCAGGGTGACCCAAGAAGCGTTGGAGGGATGGACTCCATGAAGATTTAAACCAAGTGTCAATAGATGTGAACGGATGGCGGATAGCAGCAATGGACAGAATACAGTGGAGGAGGAAGCTTGTAGATGCGTGCAGTCCACTGGGCCTGATCACATAGTGGTAGTAGTATTACCACTTGGTGTGGCTCAGTTGCCTGATGTGAGTCTTTCTATTCGTCGCCAATTCGGCGACTTGCGTGCCCCTAACCTACCAGAGTTATCCAACCGGGATAAGGGATCTACAGTTTAGTGTGGAATCCGAACCACGTGTTCTTTCCGTGACTGAGAGATGAAGGTTAGCACAGAACGAAGACTGAAAAATCTGATCCGATCGAGATTTGATGCCGCGACCTCTCGATTTCCAGGCACTTACATTACTGCTAGATCAAAGGGCCTGACTTGTGTACAGGTACAGTGTCTATGGTGTTTGATGAGTGAGTTTGCTAGTTATCAAAATATGTGACTCTTTTAACAGTTGCATAGACAGACTGCCGACAGACAGATGGAAAACAAAGCGGCCCTTTAAGGCTTCCGTTTTTACCATTTGAGGTGTGGAACCCTAAAAACCGGTGGATAGTAACTGCAAATCTAGCTGAGTATGACGACTCTTGTCAGGCTCTAGGAGTTCAATATTTTCTATTAAAGTATCGTAGGCTACATGTTTTTATTTTTATTTAATTACTAGCTGACAAACTCGGCATTGCCCGGGTATTTATTCTGCTAATTTTCTATTAGAAACGAAAAAAGAAGGATCTTTGTATGTAGTGTAATATCCAGGACTATTTCTGTATTCTGGGAGCTGCTACTTCACGTGTCTACAACGCGAGTTTGTAAACGTGTCTATGACAACGTCTCTTCAACGCTCTAAAAATGGCGACTGTTTTCGCCTACAGCCGTTTGCGCTTCGCAGTTGAAAGCTGTCAAGAGCGCTGCCAGGTCTCATGGTTTTCCTTAAAGTGACTCTACTGTATAAGTGTGTCAGTAATAAAGAATAAATGTATCAAAACTTCGTGCTTGATGCGGCAGTTTTTCACGCAACTCACTGTTTATGGCGCCATATCTGCATAACTATGTGTGGTACCTTCGTATGCACTTAGCTGCATATGTGGATTCTGTCTCCCGAATTTATTGTGAACAGAGCTAGCAGCACAGACGTAATAATTTAAACGTCATCTTTTCACGCATCTCATTGTTTATGACGTCATATCTCCTGAGCTATAATAGGTAGGTGGTTCTTTCCCCAGCAGTGATGATTGCCAGACACCAAGGGAAAAGTGTACCAGTTTTGGTTCAAATTGGTCCAGTGGAACGGCAAAAGCATGTGTTTTTCATGGGGGCGCAAGATGGAAGTATGTTTGAAGTTCACTGCGGAAAGGTGACTGGCGACAAGACAGTCGGAACTGTTCGATTCGTAGAAGGTACAACACAGTTTATTGCCAGAAAAGACGATTCTCTCGCGCAGGCCAGCGGCGTGAGTAAACTGCAGAGCTGCATCCGGTAATCGTACAGTTTGTCGCCCAAACAGGACGTCACTCGTGATAAAATGCGCAGTTAAACTGTAGCCTCCAAAGGGATACTACGATTGCCCCGGACACGAAAGCTCGAATATACTTTTTCGTCTTCCTAGTTCAGCTGAAATTTCCCGCGGAAAAGATTTCCCTCCACCGTAAAATGAGGGCGATTTCTGTGGCAAGACAGATTCTCGGTAGACTTGCAAGAGTACACAACTTGTGCGAAGTAGACTTGGCTCTACACTACGAGCCAGAAGCACTTTGCGCTACTCGCCTAATGGTAACGGCCACGTGCGGCAGTTTTGGCAGACGGCGCCGTGTGGGAGGTATATGCTCTTTTGGGAGGGAGCGAGGTGTCGGCAAGCGCCCTCGCGGCCAGCTGGCGCGGCGTGTTTTTGATACGGGAGTAAGTGCTAAAGGAGGGCCATCAGCGCGCGCCGCCTTTGATGTCGCGCCACTCCGCCTGAGAGCGGGCGGCCCGCGCCGGAGGAGCCGCTTTGAGCAGCCGCACTCGCCGACACCTGCCACCCCCTCCTCCCACACCCTCCACGTCCTGCAGGCGACTCCTTCCGGGAACACCGCACTTAATGCCCAGCCCACTGCACGCTTTTCGGAACCCACTTCCTCAGTTCCCAGCGCGCTGTCTGAAGTTGCACTGGCCACCTGGTAGTCTATTAAAAAGATCTCGTAGGAAACACGAAAGACAGATACGAGTGCACTCGTCGGACGAAAACTATTGCAGGACGAGTCGTGTCCTGTCCATCTTCCTGAGAAAATGCACTCGTCGTGAAAACCGACGGACACTGTTGACTTGCAATATTCCTTCTAGTATACGTCTACATCTGTACCACACAGACCACATTACGGTGTGTGGCAGAGCATTCTTCTTGTGCCGCTATAATTCCCACTCGCCTTTCCTTTTGCACTCGCAAATGCTTCGTAAGAAGCGTTACTGTCGTGAAGCATACGTATCAGTTTAAATTTCTCTGATATTCCCGCTCATTTCGGGAGACGCACCACTCTTCGTTGCATTTTCAGTTGTTGTGGTCCCCATGTCCCTACCACTGGGTTTTATGGTGCCGGCACGGTAGCTCAGCGTGTACGATCAGAGGGCCAGTTGCCCTCTGTAATAAAATAATAATAAAAAAAACTGAGTTAATGGATCAACAACGAACTGAAACGGGTGTCTTTCGACGTCCGCCCAGAGCAGGTACAACGATCGAAAACTAACAAAATGAGATTAAAAAAAAATGCAGCCTGCCACGGCTTCAAAAATCATATGCGAGATTTTCATTTTCTTTCGCTCGCTATGCGCAAACTATTAGTCCTACAGAAAAAATGAACAGGACATTTTTGTAGGGAATTTAATGTAGTTAAATTTTACACTGGGAAGCGTTTTTGTTGAAGGTCACAGTTTTCGAATTATTCAAGAAAAACATCTTTGGAGACCACTTTTGTACCTTTGTTAAGTGTGTGTTATATCTATGGGACTTAACTGCTATGGTCATCAGTCCCTAAGCTTACACATTACTTAATCTAAAGTATCCTAAGGACTAACACACACACCCATGCCCGAGCGAAGACTCGAACCTCCGCCGCGACCAGCCGCACAGTCCATGACTGCAGCGCCCCAGACCGCTCGGCTAATCGTACGCGGCTTTGTACCTTCTTCTGGAATAAAGTATTTCGAAACTGGACTCGCATTCGGAAGGACGACAGTTCAATCCCGCGACCTGCCATCCTGATTTAGGTTTTCCGTGATTTCCCTAAATCGCTCCAGGCAAATGCCGGGACAGTTCCTATGAAAGGGCACAGCCGACTTCCTTCCCCGTCCTTCCCTAATTCGATGAGACCGATGACCTCGCTGTTTGGTCTCGCCCCCCAAGCAACCCAACCCAACCCTACCAAACCGCCACGAATCTGGCGAGAATATCACATTTTGGGACCGATGATCATAGCAGTCTGGTCCCTTCAATCCCACAAACCGACTAACCAACAAGTATTTTTAAAATTACGATCTCCAGTGAAATGGGCAGCTGAATTACTTTATGCCGTAAAAAGCGGAACACTGTTGCGCTCGACATACCAGTCCGAGTCATTCACTCCTGCATAACTGTTCGTAGTTCCGCAGAACACAGATTAGCATATCTGCCAGTGAGAAATGCAGTTTTCACTTACGCTCGATATTCCACTCTGCTTACATCAATGATGTAACGTGGCCAAGCTCACGTTGAATATCTCAGGCGCTGGCACCGAGCCATCCTCGCATGCAGTTACATTCTGTCGGTAGATTCCGGTACCGCTTTCCGCGGGCTTCCTTCTATATTTACTGAGATTACGGTGATGCCACATGTTTGCACCAGATGCCAGAGTTCCCATGACTAATGGAATGACCCTCACATACAGTATTTACAGGGTCATTCACCTGTAACTTGCATCGCAGATATTGCGGATATGCAAAGTGATATTGATGTGCGGTTTTCACACAGTGGATTGGTAGCCAGCCGGTCGTATTGTTAGCCAATGAACAGATTGTGATAATACTTTGAAAGTGTATTTTTTGTGCGAACATACACTTTTTAGTGGAACAATAGCTACTGACTTTAACAAACTAAATCTGGAGTAAAGTAGAATGTCATTGGTGTTTGTTGCAGGAATCTAGCGCGATTTGTTTACGAGATGCCGTATTCTGAATAGTTTTCCCCGCCGACACTTGCTGGTGCCATTCAGCCTTTGTAGTTGCTAGGTACAATGTTGTTATGTTTGCTTACAGTGTTCTTGTGTGGTCTCTGAGAGCATTGCGACCTGCTAATCAATTAGTGTGTGACAGTCCAAGGATGTGTTTGTGAGCGGATGATGGAATTTACCAATGCAGAAAAAGGCGACATGTTCAAGGTGTGCATGGATGTGTGTGATGTCCTTAGGTTAGTTAGGTTTAACTAGTTCTAAGTTCTAGGGGACTGATGACCTCAGAAGTTAAGTCCCATAGTGCTCAGAGCCATTTGAACCAGACGCATGTGAAGATCGTGCGAGCAATTCGGCCACCGAACATCATCCAGGGACGAAATGGGGGGCACATGTTCCACCTCTTGTGTCATCAGGAACCACCGAGAATCGTCTGCTTGCAGCAAGATAAAGGTCACGTGTACCTCTGGCCACTACGACATTGCCAACTGTAGCTACTCTGGTGCCGTGAAAGAATCGACTGGAAGGTGGAATGGCGCTCTGTTGCCGTCAGAAGGTTCTGTTGGTAAGCGAGCGATGGATGTACACGTACACATGACCCGCTGAGTTGCCTATTCC
Source organism: Schistocerca gregaria (assembly GCF_023897955.1). Lineage (NCBI taxonomy): Eukaryota > Metazoa > Arthropoda > Insecta > Orthoptera > Acrididae > Schistocerca > Schistocerca gregaria. The sequence goes on along the minus strand of NC_064923.1, from coordinate 313,427,161 downwards.
AGAACCGAGCGAGGCGGCGCAGTGGTTAGCACACTGTACCCGCATTCGGGATGACGACTTTGAATCCCGCGTCCGGCCATCCTCATTTAGGTTTTCCATGATTTCCCTAAATCGCTCCAGGAAAATGCCGGGATAGATCCTCTGAAAGGGCACGGCTGACTTCCTTCCGCCTCCTTCCCTAATCCGGTGAGACCGATGACCTCGCTTTCTGGTTTCGCCCCCAAAACAAACGCAACGTATTCCAGAGTGCGTTTGCCCACGACACACATGTCATACTCAAGGCTTCATGCTGTAGGGGGCCAACAGCTACAACCTGCGGTCAGCTTTAGGCATTTCTATACCGTGAAGTAACTGCACAGGCTGTTATCTGTATGCCACCACCATTTCTCCGACAGCAAGGTGATGTGCTTTTTCAGCATGACAATGCACGTTCAGCAACGGCTGGTGCGACGAGTCTGCTGTTTGTAGTGTACAGCAACAGTTCTAGCCAGCAAGATCTCTCTCGAGTTGAAGCGGGAACTCTCGCGTTCTCCAGGCCGTGCGAGAACCATTGCCGAACTGCAAGAATAGGCTCAAGATACTTGGGATAATGTATTGTGGGACGTCATTCGGCACCTTTATGGTCATATGCATGAGAGAATTGGCGTCTGCATTCCCACCAGAGGGTGTACACCAGGCGCGGCTCGTAATTAAAGGCTCTGAGGCGGAGCCGCCCCGAAATATATGTTAAAGTAAATTTTGCAAGAACGTATTACATAATTTAAATTATCAGGACGAATTTCGCATATTTCCCATTCCGATTAAAATAACGACGGTCGACGTTTTTGGAACTGTTTGTATCGATAGATGTTTTCCGAACTGTTAGTAGTGTTTAGGTTGCGCCTTGGAACGTCCGTAAGCTGCATGTAGTAGCGGTTTGGGGGCGTGGCTTCTACATAGTACTGCTCTTTATGGGCGACCCGAAGGCTTAGAGTTTCAGCCTAAGGGTGTCATACCAACCACCACAGGTTTTTCACGTTCCACAATCTATGTAATAAAGGAATGTAGAGTGGCCGAAACTTCGCTATCCAATCTCTGTCTCTGGACATCTCTACTACGCTTCCACGCGCCATTAATTGACGTTTAGTATTATTGTTTTGACAATGTTTTACATAGTTGTTTTGTTTCTGCCATTGGCTATTTTATCCACATTTAGAATAAGTTTGCAAATATCCCGCCAGAGTGTACTATACTACAGTAATATAACAGTACTGCCATCTAACGAGAGTTTCATAAGTGATAAGAGGACAAAGCGCGCGAAATTTGTTCCATTACTTTACTTTCCTTGCTTGCTGATGCTGACTGCTTTTGTTGATATCGTGTGATATTAGCAAGTTTCTTTTTAGGAGTGTATTTTGCAAGATTTTAGTGAGTTTTACTTGCACAAGACATGTGACGTCACCAAAACATCACAATATCGTCATGCGAACTTCGATCTTTGGAGGTAAACCACAATAAACGCCTTAAGTTTAGAACTGAAAACACCTAAAATATTAAGCAGCCACAAAGTTGACATTCATCGCATTAAAGATCTCTCCGAAAGGCGTCTTTTCATATGATTTGGTGCAAAGTGTCAGAAAATGTAATGATGACGTATAAAAACACTAACCATAGATTTTAACTCGAAGTTAGCTTCTAATGATATTTAATACCTGATTACAAAAGATACAGTACGTAAAATTATGGGTAGAGGGTGATATGCTCACCCCTCTCACCCTGAATTCTTAGTTGTTTATGTCAGGCTAATCTGTAGCGTAACCCGAGCTCTATGTTGGCTCCGATCGATAAATACCGCAGCCTTCCCCATTAGAGAAACCAAGAGCCGCGCCTGATGTACACTGTGTATTGATGTGACTGTATGGGCACACTTTACTATGGTCCGAAATCGCTTCAGTGATAATGAATTGCCTGTCAGCTCACTTGTCAGTAAAACGACCTCGTCCTTGAGGGTGTCGCATTTTTTTACCGGCGGTAGTCCACTTCATCGATAATTCGAGGAGGTCACAACTGTCGGAGGCAGCGGTGACAGGTGAGACGCGGAGGATCTCGGCGGAGGGTCCGCTTAATTAGGCGGCGTGTGCCAGGCCGGCCGGGGCCCGTGCTGAATCAATATTGGAATGCCTGCGGGCCGAGCGGCGACGCCGGGCGGGGAGCGCTGATGAGATCACGGCACAATGGCCGCCCCCCGGCCCGGCACAAAAACAACTTATTAGATCAGCTGCCGCCGCCGCCCTCGCGTTTTATTGGCCGTTTGTCATCGCCCACGCCGCACCGGTTCTGTTCCGGCCGGCTGCGCCGCCTCCTGGCGCCGTCTCCGCGTGACCGGCCGCTACGCCGTCTCGAGGCGCGGGCACGACTCCCACAACAAGGCTGCTGGGGGACGAACAAAGGCCTTAGGCGCACCTACGCCTTCTCACGCTCCACTGTGCGTGCGTCTTTGGTCTTCGTAGACTTTCGTCCTTAACGCTCGGTGTCACAGTGCTACCTGACATTTCACTTTACTTCAGCTAGTACGTTATTGAGGTAAGGTAGATACTGCTACATGATAATTAAAGAGACCTTTGGAGAAAGGAGAGAGCAGAATGTATGAAACAGGCGAAATTCCCTCAGACTTTAAGAAGAATATAATAATTTCAATCCCAAAGAAAGCAGGTGTTGACAGATGTGAAAATTACCTAACTATCAGTTTAATAAGTCACAGCTGCAAAATACTAACGCGAATTCTTTACAGACGAGTGGAAAAACTGATAGATGCCGACCTCGGGGAAGATCACTTTGGATTCTGTAGAAATACTGGAACACGTGAGGCAATACTGACCTTACGACTTATCTTAGAAGCTAGATTAAGGAACGGCAAACTTGCGTTTCTAGCATTTGTAGACTTAGATAAAGCTTTTGACATTGTTGACTGGAATGCTCTCTTTCAAATTCTGAAGGTGGTAGGGGTAAAATATAGGGAGCGAAAGGCTATTTACAATTTGTACAGAAACCAGATGGAAGTTATAAGAATCGAGGGACATGAAAGGGAAGCAGTTGTTGGGAAGGGAGTAAGACAGGGTTGTAGCCTCTCCCCGATGTTATTCAATCTGTATATTGAGCAAGCAGTAAAGGAAACAAAAGAAAAATTCGGAGTAGGTACTAAAATCCATGGAGAAGTAATAAAAACCTTGAGGTTCGCCGATGACATTGTAATTCTGTCAGAGACAGCAAAGGAGTTGGAAGAGCAGTTGAAAGGAATGGATAGTGTCTTGAAAGGAGGATATAAGATGAACATCAACAAAAGCAAAACGAGGATAATGGAATGTAGCCGAATAAGTCGGGTGATGCTGAGGGTATTAGATTAGGAAATGAGACGCTTAAAGTAGTAAAGGAGTTTTGTTATTTGGGGAGCAAAATAACTGATGATGGTCGAAGTAGAGAGGATATAAAATGTAGACTGACAATGGCAAGGAAAGCGTTTCTGAAGAAGAGAAATTTGTTAACATCGAGTATAGATTAAAGTGTCAGGAAGTCGTTTCTGAAAGTATTTGTATGGAGTGTACCCATGTATGGAAGTGAAACGTGGACGATAACTAGTTTAGACAAGAAGAGAACAGAAGCTTTCGAAATGTGGTGCCACAGAAGAATGCTGAAGATTAGATGGGTAGATCACATAACTAATGGGGAGGTGATGATTAGGATTGGGAAGAAGAGAAGTTTGTGGCACAACTTGACCAGAAGAAGGGATCGGTTGGTAGGACATGTTCTGAGGCATCGAGGGATCACCAATTTAGTATTGGAGGGCAGCGTGGAGGGTAAACATCGTAGAGGGAGACCAAGAGATGAATACGCCAAGCAGATTCATAAGGATGTAGCTTGCAGTAGGTACTGGGAGATGAAAAAGCTTGCACAGGATAGAGTAGCATGGAGAGCTGCATCAAACCAGTCTCAGGACTGAAGACCATAACAACAGTGGTACGTTATTTTACGTTCAACGTAACCAACATCTTGAGTACCAAGGAATAGCAGTTTGAGCAGTCTAGCCGAGGCCTCCCGTTACGACATACACTACATCTCCATCTACATACAGGGGATGGATAAATAAATGGAAGCACTGCGAGAAATGTGGACTTGGACATTAATGCAGATGCTAGCCAAACCTACAGGTTGCGCTGTTTGACACTACTGGCCATTAAAATTGCTACACCAAGAAGAAATGCGGATGATAAACGGGTATTCATTGGACAAATATACTAGAACTGACATGTGATTACATTTTCACGCAATTTGGGTGCATAGATCATGAGGAGTCATGCCTGGGCACTGAGTCAAACAGAGCTTGGATGGCGTGTACAAGTACACCTGCCCAGGCAGCTTCAACACGATACCACAGTTCATCAAGAGTAGTGACTGGCCTATTGTGACGAGCCAGTTGCTCGGCCGCTATCGACCAGACGCTTTCAACTGGTGAGAGATCTGTGCTGGCCAGGGGCGCAGTCGAACATTTTCTGTGTCCAGAAAGACCCGTACAGAACCTGCAACATGCGGTCGTGCATTATCCTGCTGAAATGTAGGGTTTCGCAGGGATCGAATGAAGGGTAGAGCCTCGGGTAGTAACACATCTGAAGTGTAACGTCCACTGTTCAAAGTGACGTCAATGCGAACGCCGGGTGATACGCCAGTATGGCGATGACGAATACACGCTTCCAATGTGCGTTCACAGCGATGTCGCCTAACAATGATGCGACCATCATGATGCTGTAAACAGAACCTGGATTCATCCGAAAAAATGACGTATTGTCATTCGTGCACCCAGGTTCGTCGTTGAGTGCACCATCGCAGGAGCTCCTGTGATGCAGTGTCAAGGGTAACCGCAGCCATGGTCTCCGATCTGATAGGCCATGCTGCTGCAAACGTTGTCGAACTGTTCGCGCAGATGGTTGTTGTCTTGCAAATGTCCCCCTCTGTTGACTCAGGGATCGAGACGTGGCTCCACGATCCGTTACAGCCTTGCGGATAAGTTGCCTGTCATCTCGACTGCTAGTGATACGAGGCCTTTGAGATCCAGCACGGCGTTCCGTATTACCCTCCTGAACCCACCGATTGCATATTCTTCTAACAGTCATTGGATCTCGAAAAACACGAGCAGCAATGTCGCGATCGATAAACCGCCATCGCGATATGCTACAATCCGACCTTTGTCAAAGTCGGGAACGTGATGGTCCGCATTTCTCCTCCTTACACGAGGCACCACAGCAACGTTTCACCAGGCAACGCCGGTCAACTGCTGTTTGTGTATGACAAATCGATTGGAAACTTTCCTCATGTCAGCACGTCGTAGGTGTCGCCACTGGCGCCAACCATGTGTTGCATATCACAGCATCTTCTTCTTGTCGGTTAAATTTTGGGTCTGTAGCACGTCATCTTCGTGGTGTAGCAATTTTAATGGTCAGTAGTGTATTTGACTAGGAACGGGACTTGTGAAAAGTCCTCAATACGTTGCAAGTGTCAGTTCTTTGTAGTTGTGCTGGGGGTGCATTATGTCGAAGCTTAGTGACTTTTAATGAGGGCGGACTGTTGGCGTTCGTATGGCGGATGCTTCCAGGACCGATGTAGCCGAAGTATTTTTTGTTTCAAGAGGCACCGTATCGAATATTTGTACCGCATAGGGAAATAGGAAAAACGTCAACAATTAATTCTCAATGCGGACGAAAGTGTGACAGACGGTCATTGTAGAGCATTGTGGCGAAAAACAAGGACGACAGCTGCAAAGTCACTGCAGAAGTGAATGTTGCACTCAAGAACCCCATCAGCATCAAAACAACATGGATGGAGCGCCATAAGCTGGGAATTGGAGGAGAGCTGGAATTCGACATCCGATCATCAGTGACGCAAATGCCCGTAGCAGGAAAACGTGGCACCGAAGCCATAAATCCTGCACTGGGGAGCAATGGAAGAAAGTAATTTGGTCGGACGAGTCTCGTTCCACACTGTTTCCAACTGCTGACCGAGTTTACGTCTCAAGAGTGTGTTCGGTGATGATCTTGGCAGCCGTGTCGTGGTATTCCATGGTCTCTGTGGTTACTCTGTAAGGTTGTATTCATGCCAAGGATTTGGCTGGTGAGGTCCCTCCCACGGTAGAATGCTTTGTTCCTTAATGGTGACTGGGTGTTCCAAGACGACAGGGAGCTGTTTACACACCTTGCATCGTTCGAGACTGGTTTTGTGATCACGATCATGAATTGTCTCACCTCCTATCGCCATCACAATCACCATATCACAATATTACTCACCCTTTGCGGTCTACTTTGGAGAGAAAATTGCGTGATAGCAATCCACCTAAATCATCGTTATTTCAGCTCGCGACTATTTTGTAGAAAGACTGGTGTAAGAACCTTGAAAACACTACAGGGCCTGTGTTTATCCAAAACCGTACAGGCCCTGTGTTTATCCATTCCGAGACGAGTGATTTCCCACCCCCTATACATAATCAGGCAGCAATTGTGACGGAGGGTACATCGAGCCAGTATTATCGATTTTCTGTCTATTCCATTTGAGAGAGGGTGTTCAAATTCCTCTGGGCACTATGGGACTTAACACCTGAGGTCAGCAGAACTTAGAACTACTTAAACCTAACTAACTTAACGACATCGCACACATCCATGCCCGAGGCAGTATTCGAATCGGCGACCGTAGCGGTAGCGCGATTCCAGACTGAATCGCCTAGAACCACTCGGCCACACCGGCCGGCCTGGGCGAGGGGGAAAATGTATCTAAGCCTCTCTACTTTTTTATGTTATTTTCTCGATCCTTCTGCTAGATGTGCGATGCTATGATGGCAGTATAATGGTCTTCTTCCAAGAGGTTGTCTTTGTCTGTCCATCATGGTTTCTCGACAACTACCTCGTCTTTTTTTCCGAGATTCACTTTTAAGTTCGCTAAGCATTTCTGTTACACTTTCGTCAGGGCTATGCCGATCTGTCACGACCCTAGAACCGCCTCCCGCTATAGATTGTACAGTCTTGTCGACATGGAGGAGTTAGAGAGGGACAAGCAGACACTTTGGAGTAAGCGATAATAAAGGAGATCGGCTGCGGCCTATTCAGAGGAGTGATTGCTAAATTTACTTGAAGTGATTTACGGAAACTGTTAAAAAATAACTAAATTTTGGGCGGTAAAGTGGGTTTCGAACCTCGTTCCTCCAAACAAGCCTGTAGTGATCCATCGCATCGTTCGGTCGTACTATTGATTGACGAATACTTTCAGCAGTGTATGGGAAAAGTATTGAATGCAGAACACTTTTCTAACAGGAAGATACCCTGTTGAGTTAGGCTTCGCCCTCGGAATAATGGTCCGCTTTGTCGACCCAACAAAGTGACTTAGATGGCTCTGAGCATTATGGGACTCAACTTCTGAGGTCATTAGTCCCCTAGAACTTAGAAGTAGTTAAATCTAACTAACCTAAGGACATCATACACATCCATGATCGAGGCAGGATTGGAACCTGCGACCGTAGCGGACTCGCGGTTCCAGACTGCAGCGCCTGGAACCCCACGGCCACTTCGGCCGGCAAAGTGACTTAGAATTAGTACGTCGACTTTTCTATGTATTTTACATGTTGTAACACAAACTTTTCTCGACCTCAATAACGACTAGTGTCACGGCGGTATGAATTCACATCATGAAGAATCCAGCCGCATACATGAGGGCACGACTGCGATGTATTTCGCTGCTGGGTCCGTTGCGAATCTCTTTATACTACTACAACAATGCTCAAGCAACCGAGAACGCCGCCTATCATTTGACGTGTGTGGACAAACCAAAACAGATTTCCGATTTGGTGGGCTTTCGGCGCAACAAACTGGCGGACAGTTTAGTAAACTACATGATCAACACTGCCATTCAGGAGTAGATGAAGGCCCCAAACTTAGATTTTTGCGCCCTTGAAGCCATTACGAAAATCAGTCCGATGGTAAATGGAAAACCTCTCTCTAGCGCCTCTGGGAGGAGGGGATTCTATAGTGGGCTATATCTGTGCGTCTTAGCCGGTAAATGGTATTCTAGACAAAGCATCCAACGTAGATATTATGTGATGGTGACACGCCTCAAACTTGAAGTTTGTCTACAAACGCTACAAAAGATATGTGCACTACTTGAAAGAATGGACTCCCCCTACGGTTAACGTGAAAAGGAAGGAGATAATCGTGTTTGGGTGTCAACGACGGACCCAGGGACGCATTCCTTATTCCTCCAGTTGAGGAGCATGGAACAAAGTGCACCATTCAGTGTGAAAAAGCACCTGAAACCGGCGGTCATCAACTTTTGAACTTTTTTTTGTAAGCGTCTAGATAACACAATCTGGAGAATGCAATCTAAAACACAGTTTTGTTATATTTTCTATGCCATCGTAAGATCTAAAAATCCGTGACATCAACTGTTGTGCGTCGACAACTCGCCCAACAGTTGTTGCGGCGAGTTTTTAGATCTAAACATGGCCTATACTGGCTGAAACAAGTCATCTAAAATATAATAAAACTGTGATCTAGTCTTCGTTATTAAGACGGTTAATACAGACAGATCAACACGATGTCTCCGCGACAGCATAATGCCGCCTTTTAGTAGTTTATTTTATAATTTGTTATCAAATTATAATTTTTTAATAATTTATTTGTATTACCGCGTGGCTCAGTGGCTGGGTAGTAACGTGCCAGACTATGAATCTAGAGTGCTCTGGTTTGATCCCCAGTCAATCCAAGGATTTATTGTCTCCAGAATGAGATTTTCACTCTGCAGCGGAGTGTGCGCTGATATGAAACTTCCTGGCAGATTAAAACTGTGTGCCCGACCGAGACTCGAAGGTAGGAGACGGATACTGGCAGAAGTAAAGCTGTGAGTACCGGCCGTGAGTCGTGCTTCGGTAGCTCAGATGGTAGAGCACTTGCCCGCGAAAGGCAAAGGTCCCGAGTTCGAGTCTCGGTCGGGCACACAGTTTTAATCTGCCAGGAAGTTTCGATTTATTGTCTGTTAGTTATTACGTCCTTGACCACTGACAATGTCTACTAATGTGGAAAATGCAGAGTAACACCTTATCTCGCAATCCATATTAAAGTACAGGTTCCCCTGTAGACGAGTAAGTCACTTCAGAGCTTAGAGGAAGGCGACAGCATCTCCAGTACAAGTAGGAGCCTGACTAATGAAGCTTTGTTGTGGTTCAAAATGGTTCAAATGGCTCTGAGCACTATGGGACTTAACATCTATGGTCATCAGTCCCCTAGAACTTAGAACTACTTAAACCTAACCAACCTAAGGACAACACACGACACCCAGTCATCACGAGGCACAGAAAATCCCTGATCCCGCCGGGAATCGAACCCGGGAACCCGGGCGCGGGAAGCGAGAACACTACCGCACGACCACGAGATGCGGGCGCTTTGTTGTGTTCAAGCCAATCTCCGGGCCTATGAAAGTTTTACCTTTTTTTATTTATCATGCTTATGCGAGAGTCCTGTTGTTCAAATACATCATGACAGACTTGCCATGGGGATTTGTAAATAGATTCGTGTGTGTGACTTGAATATGTGATTGTGTGGGTAAAGAAGAGTATTTTTCATCTATTGTTGTTGGATGTACGATGGCTAAAAGGAGAGACAGTAAAAAAAAAAAAAATCGGGTTTGGTGTATTTTGATGGGTTTCGACTCGACTCGACACGAAATATGAGCGGTAATCGGAAGCACGCTGCAGTCTCTACACAGAGAGTAGGGGAGAGGAGCGGGCGTGTTGCTACGGCTAGGCCCGCTCGCCGCTCGCTGGCGTCGTGTGCTGACACTGGCGTTAATTTTAGCGAGGCGCCGCGGCGCGTGCGGAACGCCACCGACCATTGTCCGATCAGCGCAACGCCAGCCCATCCGTCTTGCTCGCCGAGAGCTCTTAACCTTCGGCGCGCTGGTACTGCCCAGGACAGGCGGCAATTAATACCCGCAGGCCGTTCAACAGTGAATTACTTTCTGTCTGCTGAATTCAAGATGCTCCGATGACAATTGTAAAGAACGATTTGTGAAGAGCGTAATGATACTTCAGTTTTCCAAAACTCAAATGGAAGCTGAATTTTATTAGTATTAGTTCAGTTCATAAAACAAGTTTCTTGCTTTACCTATAACAGATCGCGGAGCAACTCTACATCTACATCTACATCCATACTCCGCAAGCCACTTGACGGTGTGTGGCGGAGGGTACCCTGAGTACCTCTATCGGTTCTCCCTTCTATTCCAGTCTCGTATTGTACGTGGAAAGAAGGATTGTCGGTATGCTTCTGTGTGGGCTCTAATCTCTCTGATTTTATCCTCATGGTCTCTTCGCGAGATATACGTAGGAGGGAGCAATATACTGCTTGACTCTTCGGTGAAGGTATGTTCTCGAAACTTTAACAAAAGCCCGTACCGAGCTACTGACCGTCTCTCCTGCAGAGTCTTCCACTGGAGTTTATCTATCATCTCCGTAACGCTTTCGCAATTACTAAATGATCCTGTAACGAAGCGCGCTGCTCTCCGTTGGATCTTCTCTATCTCTTCTATCAACCCTACCTGGTGCGGATCCCACACTGCTGAGCAGTATTCAAGCATTGGGCGCACAAACGTACTGTAACCTACTTCCTTTGTTGTCGGATTGCATTTCCTTAGGATTCTTCCAATGAATCTCAGTCTGGCATCTGCTTTACCGACGATCAACTTTATATGATCATTCCATTTTAAATCACTCCTAATGCGTACTCCCAGATAATTTATGGAATTAACTGCTTCCAGTTGCTGACCTGCTATTTTGTAGCTAAATGATAAGGGACCTATCTTTCTATGTATTCGCATCACATTACACTTGTCTACATTGAGATTCAATTGCCATTCCGTGCACCATGCGTCAATTCGCTGCAGATCCTCCTGCATTTCAGTACAATTTTCCATTGTTGCAACCTCTCGATACACCACAGCATCATCTGCAAAAAGCCTCAGTGAACTTCCGATGCCATCCACCAGGTCATTTATGTATATTGTGAATAGCAACGGTCCTATGACACTCCCCTGCGACACACCTGAAATCACTCTTACTTCGGAAGACTTCTCTCCATTGAGAATGACATGCTGCTTTCTGTTATCTAGGAACTCCTCAATCCAATCACACAATTGATCTGATAGTCCGTATGCTATTACTTTGTTCGTTAAACAACTGTGGGGAACTGTGTCAAAAGCCTTGCGGAAGTCAAGAAACACGGCATCTACCTGTGAACCCGTGTCTAAGGCCCTCTGAGTCCCGTGGACGAATAGCGCGAGCTGGGTTTCACACGACCGTCTTTTTCGAAACCCATGCTGATTCCTACAGAGTAGATTTCTAGTCTCCAGAAAAGACATTATTCTCGAACATAATACGTGTTCCAAAACTCAGTGCGGATATCACTAGATGTGTTGGAGTGCAGAGCACATTTTGTTGCGTTGCAGTTGTTTAGCTGACATGACAGCGCAGTACGTTTTTTATTGGCCTCAGTAAGCCAGTGCGCAAGGGCAGATATGTACGGGTCGAGTTTGCTGGTCACCAGGGAGACCAGTTATACAGTGCTCGTGCGTCATTGACCAAGTTGCCACTTGTTTATAACAATGTTGCGCAATTACTTTAGGCAACTTCCAAACTGGTGGTCCATTAACGTTTCAGATACATGCTAAGCAAACATTACTGCGATAACACTGTGTCGGAAGTTCCATGCGGATTTTCGCGGATGATGCTGTAGTATACAGAGAAGTTGCAGCTTTAGAAAATTGTAGCGAACTGCAGTAAGATCTGCAGCGGATAGGCACTTGGTGCAGGGAGTGGCAACTGATCCGTAACATATACAAACGTAATGTATTGCGAGTACATAGAAAGAAGGATCCTTTATTGTATGATTATATGATAGCGGAACAAACACTGGTAGCAGTTACTTCTGTAAAATATCTGGGAGTGTGCGTGCGGAACGATTTGAAGTGGAATGATCATATAAAATTAATTGTTGGTACGGCGGGTACCAGGTTGAGATTCATTGGGAGAGTTCTTAGAAAATGTAGTCGATCAACAAAGGAGGTGGCTTACAAAACACTCGTCCGACCTGTACTTGAGTATTGCTCATCAGTTTGGGGTCTGTACCAGATCGGGTTGACGGAGGAGAAAGAGAAGATCCAAAGAAGAGCGGCGCGTTTCGTCACAGGGTTATTTGGTAAGCGTGGTAGCGTTACGGAGATGTTTACTAAACTCAAGTGGCAGACTCTGCAAAAGAGGCGCTCTGCATCGCGGTGTAGCTTGCTGTCCAAGTTTCGAGAGGGTCCGTTTCTGGATGAGGTATCGAATATATTGCTTCCCCCTACTTATACCTCCCGAGGAGATCAGGGATGTAAAATTAGAGAGATTCGAGCGCGCACTGAGGCTTTCCGGCAGTCGTTCTTCCCGCGGACCATACGCGACTGGAACAGGGAAGGGAGGTAAGGACAGTGGCACGTAAAGTGCCCTCCACCACACACCGTTGGGTGGCTTGCGGAGTATAAATGTAGATGTAGATGTATGAATTATCTGTTCCGCTTCTCTTCCCACATCCTGAAATATCCTATCTCACGACTGAAATTCATTGCATATCGGGAAACTAGGCAGATTTCAAATAAAGGAGATCAACAGTGTTACCAGCCAAAGTGAAGTAGTGACGTCGTACTAATACTAAAGAGAAGAAACAAGAGGACTAGGTACTGGGTATGATTGAAATACTCCTTTCGCCGTCTTTGGCTTTTAAAAGGTGTTTTAAATTGTCCGTGCAAATGTAGGAAAGTACTTTTTTCACGTCATCAAAAGATTTTCGTCATATTGATACAAACGATCATCAGTGGCCTCTAATGAAACAAATTCTCAATTTGACTTGCTTTCTAGATCTGAAAACAGGTCCTCACTAAAGATGTTGATTTTACTTACGCTCACATCAGTAAGTGTCGTCAATTACACGATTTTTAGATATTCCCTCGTTTGTCACTGCTATTTTTTTGCCTAATGTCGCAATGTTTTGCAGTAATACACATTTCTTGATGAAAAACCCAACACAACGTTTGTTTGCGTACTTCTCGTTAAACATGTCTCTTTGTGTTTTTGTGTGCGTAGTGTTGCCAACTTACCCCTAGTTTTGGTTTTCACTTTATCTAAAAATGTTTCATTCATCAGTGGTTTGAAAAAACGAGACGCGTTTGGTGATAAAATGCGCACTTTCTTGTGGTTGCACAGACGGATTTAAAATACCTTCAACAAAGAAAAAGCAGCCACGGAGACTATTGCCACACAACTGAAGAAGCTTTGTATTCCTCTTCAATAGACAAATCGGAAAGCAAAGAAAATCATTATTTGTAATTCGGATTTCCAAGTGCATTAGGAAGCTCTAGAATTGGTTATTTTTTAAAGAATACTATGATGTAATCTACTATGTCTTTTACTATTTTAAATCCCATCTCTATATATCTACCTGCACTAACGCCCGTACTTACATTTGTCGGATTGTCTCCTCTGCTACTTCTTCCACTCCTGGAGGCACTTGTACAGATACCTTCTTTCTCCTTACTATGTATTTCACGAAATATGTTCACCATCTGTTCTTTCAAGTACTTTTTAACATTTTTTTTCAAGTATCACATTTCAGACGCTTCCCACTTCTCTTTCTTAGTCCACGTTGCACTGTCAGAGTATGCTATGCTCCAGACTTGCAGTTTCGGGAAATTCTTTCTGCATTTCATTCCAGTATTTGACAACATGCTGCTTTAGGGGCAAGAGATTTTTTTGTCTGAGCCAATGTGTCACTAACATGACTCTTTCCTCGGATAATTTATGTGGTCTTGCTTAGCAGATAAGAGAAATCTTTCATTCCTACTCATTTGAATGAATTAAACTACATCTCATCGATGAGCTTGCAATACAGTTTTATGTTACCTGTAGCCCTGTTGGTCCGCTGTATGTATGGTTTTGCTTATTCCACTTCAAAGCGAGATTTCGCGAACTTTGTTTGTGGAACCTGAAAATAACCACTTTAACAGAAACGCGCATTCCCATGCACTATCGGTGCAATTCACTGTTACGGCGACAGTAACTGATTAGTGATTCTTAGTACTCTCTGATGACCGACAGTGTATGATTACTGAACTCGAGTTACGTGTTCAGCCACCCAGATTTAAATTTCTCACAGTTTCCCAAAATCGCGTATGGTGAGTGCCAGCCTTTCTTCTTAAGTAAACCAAGCCACAGTCCTTCCTCTGTTTTCTTCAGAAATAAGAAAAAAGTACCCTCCTTACTCGTCTGGTAAGAGACGTTCCCCGGGGGGGGGGGGGGGGTCCATTGGAGGCCGAACCGCACATTAACCCTGGGGGCGGCGGAGGGGTGGGTGGACTACTGCGGCCTGTTGTGGGGTTGTGAATCACTGTGGGCTGCGGCGAGACGAAGCCTCTCCGTCGTTTCTAGGTCCCCCGTTTAATACATACATACATACCCTCCTTCAGGCAAGTAATGGGATGGTTCCACTAAAAGTACACGAACCTATTCCAATACGAAGCTTGCACTTCGTATCTAACGATCTCGTTGTTGACGTAACAATTTCTAAACCCCCTTCTTTCCCTCTCAGGGCTGCAGAACAATTATGAAATTACTTTCTTAGAGGAGCGTTGTGTCGCTACTAGTCGGACTCGAGAATGAAAACGAAGTTCGTAAGTATTCTAGAGTACGAGTATTTCAGTTATAACTATATAAATTGTATTTATCTTGTCAGTTGTTTTCATCTCACTAGGCCAACTCCAGACAATAACTGCTGAGGACGAACTTTGGAAAAGACTTGTCGCCTAATTCAAAGGGTGCTACAGAAATGTCATATTTGATAGTGAAACCGAGTCATAACAGAAATCGTTTATATGAAATTACATGTGAGTTGTACACTTTTGAATGCTACAAATAAACTGAACACTAGAAGCACAACGAACGTTGTGAAACACACAATTTTCCCTTTTATTTATGCTGTCAGTCTGATAGTAATCTAAATGAGAAATTCAGCAATTACTTCCTCTATATATACTTCATTTTTTCTTCATCATCACACCGAGAAACGTACTAGGACATGATTCAGAGACTTCGGTGATCAATGAACTTGGCTGCCAGATAACACTTCCATTTTTTCGAAATGTCGGATTTACCTGAAGCTTCAGTACCCTACACGTTTCCATGATTCCTGTAAGACTATTTGATGAGGCAACAAAACCTGGAGTGCTTGTATTTACGTAGATGTGACACTGACAAAGCGCCTGAATGGCGAAGCGTGGCTTTCCGAAGGTGAAGTTACCACTCATGTTTGAGTGGACGTTTCGTTACACCTTTAACGATGAAACGTGTTAATGGACTTAGTCAGATGTTAGCAGTAACTCCTTTAAGGCTTTAATGTAAACAGCTTTTTCTCGATTTTCAAGCTGCTTCAATTCGAATAAAATTCTCGAGCTTATAAATGCGTACGTATTGATAAAAGTGCATTTCCTTCCAGCACTTAACAAGACTGCGAATAGGAGGAAAAACATCAGCTTGCCAAGGATTTTGATTCAACATTGGAGATCTTCCGAACTGATTCGCTGGCCGGCTCAGAGGCTGGAAGTAAGGGAAGGGTGTACTATCTCGGATAATGGTTTTCTGTACAACATAGTTGCATTGAAACCTATCTTTCAGCTGATGACTACCGCTGTGCTTTAATGTTTGAAACAATGCTTACCTATTTTTATTATATTAATGTGCTGGCGTTGGACGTTCCTATCGACTCTTTTCCATATTTGAGAATTAAATTTTGGTGTTCGAAACTCCCATCTTTTGCAATGGTTGTTTTTCTAATTTTTTTTAATGCTTGCACGAAATTACGTTAATTGTGAAGATGAAATTGCACAGATAAATGGCGCAAATGTTCGCAATTGATGTAGTTTCAAATGGACAGTAAAAAAATGCACATGCTTAGTTTTTAGCCCTAAAATGAAAACCTCGAACATTTTATCTTATTTTACAGGAATGAAATGAGACCCACCGAAGGTGACATTTAGGTGTCGAAACATGTTTTGGAAAAAGCATGAAAAAGCAATACAACATGTTAAGCAGAAGCCGAAGTTAAAAGCCCAAATTTACATTAATTTATTTCATGAAAAAACTCCTTATCGTCCTTTTTCGTTTTCCACCGTTCGTTAAGCGCCTCAAAATTTCAAGGAGGTATGGTGTGTCTTTGCAGCTAAATGGTGAGGTCGTTTGTTTTCTGTCATACGCGTTTTGCTTATTTTATTTATGAAGCATCTTCAGTTGCTTATATAAACACACATCAAAAAAGTTTTGCATCACCCCTGTTTCCGGAACTCCTGAAGATAGGCGTCCCTTTGGCTGTTCAGAGATGTCACTAAACCCTAACAAAGATGTAAACAACCATGCATGAGCTACACCTATTAGACGGAGGGGGTCCGACAGCCGATCAGCTCCAGGGATTCCACCAGGAAGGAGGTACACGGCTCGTGTTGTCTGTAGTTTAATCATGCCTAGATGGTCAATACCGCGGTTAGATCGCTTCCGCAGTGTTACTTTGTGCCAGGAAGGGCTCTCAACTAGGGAAGTGCCCAGGCGTCTCGGAGTGAACCAAAGAGATGTTGCTCGGACATGGAGGAGATACAGAGAGACAGGAACTGTCGATGACATGCCTCGCTCATGTTGCCCAAGGGCTACTACTGCAGTGGATGTATTCTACCTATGGATTGTGGTTCGGAGGAACCCTGACAGCAACGCCACCGTGTCGGTTCCCGGACGGGTTGGAGATTTTCTCCGCCCATGGACTGGGTGTTGTGTCATCTTCATCATCACCGACACGCAAGTCGCTCACTGTGGCGTCACGTGAAATAAGACTTCCAACTCGGCGGCCAAACTTCCCCGAAGGGGGCCTCCTCGACATACAGCACATCACTTGTGCTTTCCATTGTGCGATCAACACGTGTGTGTTGACAGTGTGTAGTGCCAACTGACGCTGTGAGTTATCTTTGGTCTTTTGTTTGTGTCGTGTGTGTGATTTGATATTTTTCATTGTGTGTGTGTGTGTGTGTGTATTTTGTTATATGTGAATGTGTCACACACACACACACACACACACACACACACACACACAAACACACAGGCACAGACACAGAAAATAAATGAAAACTGTCAAACCACACACATTACACAAACAAAAGAAAGATAAACACAAAGCGACAGCTGCCAACGCTACACATTGTAAAATTACACACGTCAACCACACCCGATGAAAAGAAAGTGAAGTGCTTTAATAAATGTGGGTAAAAAAACGCCATCTTGAGTATGGGAACCGAATGAACACATCTCCAGGACCACACACATGGACTGGCAACACTGGAAATCGTGAACACCTAACCATAATTTGACCTCGCGAAACTTGTGCTACAACAGTCGTTTCTCATATGAAAAACAAGAGTAAAACATGAGAAAATGTAAGATAGTAACATTTGTAACGACTACCTAATGCATTTATTATATAAAAACAAACGTCTATTACAGACAACTGAAGATGCTTCATAAATAAGAGAAACGCTTATGGCAAGAAACAAACTGGGTTTCATGTAGTTAAGACGGAATATGCCTCCATGAACTCGGCTTTACCTTTGTGTCATTCGGCTATTATCTCTAGCGGAATCGTGTAGGAATCTTTCATTTCAGCGGAGCACTTACGAGGAACCATTGTCTCGGTGAGAGAATCGCTCTCAATATGGGTGTCGTTTCGCATTTCATACCTCTGGCCTTCACTTTTACACCAATCCGTCGGTACGTTAATGGGGCACTCGGAAGAAAGATGCCTAAAGTGGCAGTGGTACTCGCGGGGGCCGAGTTCCGCAGCAGCGGACGGTCTCCGGCAGCCGCTCCCCGCGTCGTCGCAGGAGGCAGGAATGCGAGTCCCGCGCGCGGCCGGCAATTTTCGTTCACTCCGTGCCGAGGGTCAGCCCGCCGTCGGGCACGGTGGTTTTTCGCGGAGCGACGCGTTATTCCGCAGCAATGTGAGCCGCGATCCTTAATTAAGGCGGCGCGTAATTCCGGTGCAGACAATGGGCGGTGCGTGGAGCGGGCAAAAAGCCGGCAGCCGGCAGCGCCAGCCCGCGTGACAGGACTGCCGATGGCTGGCTAGCTGAGCTGAGGCAGGCAGCAGCAGCCGCCGGCCGCTTCTTGCGGGCGCGTCTTCGCCGGCGTTCCAGCCCCGCCTCGGCCTCCCAATTCGACGGACACGGTCTCGCTTTTTGTCACCGCCTTTGTCGGGCTTCCGCTTTTTCCCACCAGCCATAACACGGCAGAAATGTTCGAAACGACCGCCGCGGAAATCCGGAGCTACTGAGGCATAAGAACTGTGCCGAAGTGCCTTTGTGAAACGATGCTCAGGAGTTTGTTTCCTTTGTGTCGAGGTTGCCGGCCGTGCAAATTAAAGAGGTGGAACAAAAAGAAAAATATTCTGTGGCTGCTAGCATAAACAGGACTTCAAAATAAAACTACAATAGGCCCAGAAGGAAGTGACTTCAGGCTAAGTCTGAGAGACTTTAGACTCGGCAGATGGTCACCCGTTAACCTAAGCCTAAAGCCACCTCACACGGGACGAGGTAGCTAACGCTGACGTGGACGCGGACCGAAAATCCAGCTTCACGAAACACTGCGCCTTCGTGACATGGGACTTGTTAGTTAACGTGATTCGCGACTGTTTAAGTCTCCAGCGGCAGTCTCTTATCTGGCTCGCAAACCACACAGTCTGGCTACGAAAAAGGACGCGCATAAAATTCGTACGCTAGCTATATTAACACGCAAATTTCCTCCCTTGTCTATAGGCTAGTCATGTTGTTCTCTCTGTAATACACATAAATAAAATCTTCAGTACCCATTAATATATCATAGGGTTAAAAGCAAAGTTCCGTCTCCAGTCAGTAAGGACATCAGCCTACAACTGAGGTACAAAAGTCATGCGATACCTCCTAATATCGTGTTGGACTTCCTTTTGCAGCAACTCGACGTGGCATAGACTCAACACGTCGGCGGACGTCCCTTGCAGAAATATTGAGCCATGCCGTCTCTGTGGTCGTCCGTAATTGCAGAAGTGTTGCCGGAGCAGGATTTTCTGCACGAAGTAACCTGTCGATTGCGTCCCATAAATGTTCGAGCGGATTTATGTCGGGCGATCTGGGTAGCCAAATCATTCGCTCGAGAACTGTTCAGGATGTTCTTCAAACCAACTGCGAACGGTTCTGGTGCAAAGACATGGAGCATTGTCATTCACAACAATTCCATTGTTTGCGGATACGGAGTCATTGAATGGCTGCAGATGATCTCCAAGTAGTCGAACATAACCATTTCCAGTCATTGATCTGTTCAGTTAGACCAGTGGACACACCTCACTCATTACAGAGCCATCAGCAGTTTGCAACGTGCCTTGTTGGCGACTAGCATCCACAGCTTCGCCGGTTCAGCGCCAAACTCGAACCTATCAGCTCTTACCAACTGCTCATCTGACCAAGTAACGGTTTTCCAGTCGTGTAGGATCAAGCAGATACGGTCACGAGCCCAGTAGAGGCGCTGCAGGCGAAAGGTTTAAGTAGTTCTAAGTTCTAGGGGACTGATGATCACAGATGTTAAGTCCCATAGTGCTCAGAGCTATCTGCTATCGGGAAATATGCGAATGCCGTGGTAAGAAGTGTTAGGAACATGTAGACAGGGAGAATTCATTCAGTCGACCTGTGTGCTGAGAACAGACAAAACAGCAGACTAGTGAATTTTGACCAGGGCTAGACAGGGTCCGCCCGCGTCGTCTAAAAAACGTCTGTCGGCTGTTGACGCCCTGCTTTGCTTAGTATATATAGAAAGTAAAGGGACACTAATGAAACGACAAAAAGCATAAATCGTCCAGTAATGAGACTGTTGGAGACCAGTCCCTTCTGCAGACCAGAAATGGCGTCTCCTATGATCCCTCTGACAGTACAGAACAAAGCTCTTGTGAAAAAAGTGTTCTGAACCGAATATGCAAATGGACACGAATAATTTATTTCATGTTAGCGAACGAAGCTCCACGGTACACGATCAGCGCAAGTGTCGATGCAGCGACATCGCCACGTACAATAGTTGTCACAAGAGTAGATACTCGGACTCTCAGAAGGAAGGCTTGCTTAACTCTAATGTTGTAGATGTATACAGATTAACAGTTGCAAGTTTATGAATTTTGTTAATTTCGCGTGTCACTGAACCGCATACCAATCTAACTTCTGCGCTACTCTGACCAGGAACTACTTGATGTCGTAACATTTATTTTCGATAATACACCGTGTGAAGAGGAGTAAGTCTTATCATTACTTTATGAAACGCTTTTGGGACGCACAGTACCACGAATGGTTTGTCAATGTTTTTAAGGTTTGGGTAATAATGAAATTTAGTATTTTGTAAAATATTGTTCGATCCAACGTTATAATGCACGTGTGTTATTTCAAATGATTATAATTTTACGAACATGTTATTGTCTATTTGTGATTTGCTGGCTAGGAATCTGAATTAATCACTTGTGCCAATAATAACGGCCTCCCGGTTTCTAACGACGCCACTGGCGTTCCACTGGCCCGCTCGCTTCCGGAGCCGGAGCGGCGCGGCCTGTGGCAGATAGGCGCTTGCTGCACCGGACTGCGCTCCGGCGCGGCGCTGGCATTAATTCTTCCGGGGACGGAAATCCAGGAGGCTGCGCCGTCAGCAGCCCGCTGGCGGGTTATCGGCTGCCTGCCAGCTCATTCGCCGCTAACTCAATTTCATTCCGCCACTGCTACTCGCTATAAGGCGACCACAAGGGGACTTCTTATTTCCCTCCTCTCTCTGCGACTCCTCTTCATCATCCTTTTGTGAGCCAGTCGTTCGCCACATAATCGCAGGAGAACACGTGAAACCATTCGCCGTGGACCTAAGTTACTGCCACGCTATTACTATATGAGTATAATACCTTACGGATATATTTTTTGTTTTCGGTCACAATATTTTTATTTTCTAATTACTGCACTTCGCGTCCCGAAGCTACAAATTCAAGGACGGTAGAATAATGGACGTTACATGTTCAGTTTTTCACCTAACAGTAACCGAACGACGCAGTTGTTAGTTTTACGGGAAAACTGTCTCAGACGGAATTAATGGGAGAATTCTTATGGAAACTAGAGAAATAAAGTATTGTAGCATATTAGCTGCGTTTGACCACATACCATTCATCTTCTGCATTGATGAAAAACCGCCATACTTGCATTTACGTTCTTAACAATATAGCGTATTTATGATAGTTCTGCACGGCTCGAATAACGCAGATGTAATCTATGTTAAGTGATGTGATGCGATGAATTTAGATTATTTCTATTTATATACAATAAAGAAATAAAAAATAGAGGAATGACAGTTTTATTGTACATACTTAACAGTAGGGAGAAGAAACAGGTTCACACGACACATCCTGATGGTAGAATACGTGTTTTTTGTGGGAGTGAGTGGGGGGGGGGGGGGGGGGGGGAGAGCTGTAGAGGGAGACGGAAGGTGGACTACAGGAAGTAACTCCAAATGCATGCAGGTGCAGGAGGTGAAGTAATGGACACATCCATGCCCGAGGCAGGATTCGAACCTGCGTCCGTAGCGGTCGCGCGGTTCCAGACTGTGGCGCCTAGAACCGCTCGGCCACCCGGCCGGCTTTCTGGGTACAGTAACGATTAACCTCTTTTCACTATAATTATCCAACTGAATTAGTTTCGGCCTTTAACCACATACACATTGACGAGAAGTCAAGCTGTGGCTTTTCCTCCTTCAACTGATGCACGTTTCTTAGAACGTAGCAAGATGACTCAAAGCGAATAAAAAATAAATGAACTTGACGCTATGTTATTAGTACGTTCAAATTCATTTGCATCGGTCTGGGTGGATTCCTATACTGTTAGTTTAGCTGATTCACCAATGTTTGGAAAACGCACAATACTTTGCTTTCGCATAGTAGTGTAACGTTTCGTAAAAGTATCAAACAGTGTGTAGGTGTTAGGATATCGCTGGTCTTTATGAAGCTGTCAGGTCTGCCTCAAAAATATGGGTAGAAAATCGTCAGTAAAGACCTCAACTACCCACTAATTATTATCGATGTTTCTCAATTAACCCGTTTTTAGAGTACATGTCATTACACAGTTTCTGTTGCAGTTTTAGTTGCTCAGAAACGCGAGGCAACTGACAGGCATGTTGCCACGGTAAATATACAGCGCGGAGGCACGTACTTGAAACTCTAGTGCGTGTCTGATGATGTGTAGTGTTCATCACAAGATCCGCTGCAGGCACTCGAGCCGTTCCGTCAGTTTGCTTAGCTACGTAAACATAACGTGGCAGAGCGGTTCGCGTGCATGAGTGATGTATAGTGTGCATTGCATTGAAGTATTCGCTTCAAGCATGTGTCTTCATGTTGCCTTTTTCTTTTTTTTAGCTATAATATGCAAATAATTATGCTCTTACTTTTTGTCTCGGTTTTGGCTCATAAGGAACAACGGGCTGCCATTCCTCCCAGAAGCTCGGACACCTCATTGAAAGTGCCTTCAGTAGAGTTCAAGGTGTCATAAAGACGAAGGGCGGACGCACCCCATACTAATGTCCAGTAATAGGTGTCCGAATTCTTTTTATCGGATAGTGTAGGCTCAGTCGTAGCTAAACCACGTGGCAGACATGGGTTTATTGGCGGGATGCAGGGGAAACACAGGCTACAAAGGAGACCACATAGAAAAGACTTGTCGTCCATCTTCGTAGAATACTGGCGTATTGTGGGACTAGGGCTACCAGTTGTTATCGAATGTGTGAAGAGAAGGGCAGCACGAATGGTTACGGGTTTGTTTGACCATGGAAGATCGTCATGGAGATGCCGAAGAAGCGGACACATGAAGATACATGCCAGCTATCCGGAGAAAACCAGCAATTGAGGCAGGAGGAACTCCCGATAGTTGGTACATTGCTAAGGACGCTCTACCACGCTCTTTACCGTGTCTTGCGTAGTATTTACAGGGTGTGTCATTAAGAACATATGTATTACAAAGTATTATGTTATTAAAACTATCGATCGCGTCGCCACGGCTCGGTCATTGGCGGAACGAATACATTGTGTAGTTTACATTCATTGGGGCTAGATATCAGTTGTGTGTGCTTGGTTCCCTTCACATGTTGCAAAATGGTTACTCATCATCAGAAATCAGAGGTACCAAATTGATCACCGGCCGGTGTGCCCAGGCGGTTCTAAGCGCTTCAGTCTGGAACCGCGCAACCGCTACGGTCGCAGGTTCGAATCCTGCCTCGGGCATGGATGTGTGTGATGTCCTTAGGTTAGTTAGGTTTAAGTAGTTCTAAGTTCTAGGGGACTGATGACTTCAGATGTTAAGTTCCATAGTGCTCAGAGCCATTTGAACCATTTTTTAACCAAATTGATCCAGAATGAGAGTTTTACTTTGCAGCGGAGTGTGCGCTGTTATGATACTTCCTGACAGATTAAAACTGTGCCGGACCGAGACTCGAACTCCGGACCTTTGTCTTTCGCGGCGAAAGGAAGAGGTCATGAGTTCGAGTCCCGGTCCGGCACACATTTTTAATCTGCCAGGAAGTTCCGTACCAAATTGATCCTCCGAATGGATGAGACATTCCCAGATGGTATCGACAATTTGTAGACACAGACTGTGTATGTAAAGGAATGAGTCCTGGCTGTCCTCGTGTTTCCGACGAAAATGCCGCACGAATTCGAGCCGCTTTCCAACGAAGTCTCTCGTCTTCTTCCTGTGGTGTTTCATGAAAGACAACAGCTACGCACTAACACTACCACATAACTTAGAATAGTTAAAGAACTGGATCCATACTGCATAACATCAACGATGATTGACATGCTTACCCAAGCATGGGAGGAATTCGAGTGTCGATGTGCTATTGTTCGTGTCGCTGGTGGACGACATTTTGAAAATCTGTAATTTAAGCCTAGGAGATCCGTAAATGTACGTATTGTATTGTATGTTAACCGGGGACCTAGAAACGACGGAGAGGCTCCGTCCCCGCCGCAGCCGCAGTGGTCCACAACCCCACGACGACTACTGCAGTCCGCTTCACCCCTCTGCCGCCCCACACCGAACCCAGGGTTATTGTGCGGTTCGGCTCCCGGTGGACCCCCCAGGAAATGTCTCACACCAGACCAGTATAACCCCTGTGTTTGCGTGGTAGAGTAATGGTGGTGTACGCGTACGTGGAGGACTTGTTTGCGCAGCAATCGCCGACGTAGTGTAACTGAGGCGGAATAAGGGGAACCAGCTCGCATTCGCCTAGGCAGATGGAAAACCGCCTAAGAACCATCCACAGACTGGTCCGTTCACCGGATCTCGACACAAATCCGCCGGGCGGATTCGAGCCGGGGACCAGACGCTCCTTCCCGCTCGGAAAGCCAACCGGGCGGGCTGTAAATGTACATCTACATCTACATCCATACTCCGCAAGCCACCTGACGGTGTTTGGCGGAGGGTACCCTGAGTACCTCTATCGATTCTCCCTTCTATTCCAGTCTCGTACTGTTCGTGGAAAGAAGGATTGTCGGTATGCTTCTGTGTGGGCTCTAATCTCTCTGATTTTATCCTCATGCTCTCTTCGCGAGATATACGTAGGAGGGAGCAATATACTGGTTGACTCTTCGGTGAAGGTATGTTCTGGAAACTGTAACCTATTTCCTTTGTTTTCGGATTGAATTTCCTTAGGATTCTTCCAATGAATCTCTCTCTCACTTTACCGACGATCAACTTTATATGATTATTCCATTTTAAATCACTCCTAATGCGTACTCCCAGACAATTTATGGAATTAACTGCTTCCAGTTGCTGACCTGCTAAATTGTAGCTAAATGATATGGGATCTTTCTTTCTGTGTATTCGCAGCACATTAAACTTCTACATTGAGATTCAATTGCCATTCCCAGCACCATGCGTCAATTCGCTGCAGATCCTCCTGCATTTCAGTACAATTTTCCATTGTTTCCATCTCTCGATACACCACAGCATCATCTGCAAAAAGCCCCAGTGAACTTCCGATGTCATCCACAAGGTCATTGGTGTATATTGTGAATAGCAACGGTCCCATGACACTCCCGTAGGCACATCTGAAATCACTCTTACTTCGTAAGACTTCTCTCCATTGAGAATGACATGCTGAGTTCTGTTATCTAGGAACTCTTCAATCCAATCACACAATTGGTCTGATAGTCCATATGCTCTTACTTTGTTCATTAAACGACTGTGGGGAACTGTATCGAATAACTTGAGGAACTCAAGAAACACGGCAT
Source organism: Schistocerca gregaria (assembly GCF_023897955.1). Taxonomy (NCBI): domain Eukaryota; kingdom Metazoa; phylum Arthropoda; class Insecta; order Orthoptera; family Acrididae; genus Schistocerca; species Schistocerca gregaria. Next base: position 313,401,719 of record NC_064923.1, on the reverse strand, counting down.
CTACCTGTGAACCCGTGTCTATGGCCCTCTGCGTCTCGTGGACGAATGTCTTCCAGTTTAATAAATGTATGTGTTCAAAATACATGTATTATTTTTGAGACATCCTATATTTAGATGTCAATGTGAATGCGAAATTGCTCTGTGGCAGCAGTCCTTGGCTTAATTTGCACTTTATCTCCCCTGTCTATACGCGGATAATCTAAATGGCTCTGAGCACTATGGGACTTAACATCTATGGTCATCAGTCCCCTAGAACTTAGAACTACTTAAACCTAACTAACCTAAGGGCATCACACAACACCCAGTCATCACGAGGCAGACAAATCCCTGACCCCGCCTGGAATCGAACCCGGGAGCCCGGGCGTGGAAGCGAGAACGCTACCGCACGACCACGAGCTGCGGACGCGGATAACCTCATTACATACCGTGACAAGATCCACAATTCTACATCCCTTTGAAAATCTGTTAAATATCACTTAAAAAATAGTTGCTTCAGCGTCCATTACTCACGCACTGCGTGGGGCGGAGTGCGTTGGAACTGTGAGGCGCAGTGCGCTTCATTCTGGCACTTTTCCGGCGGCAGAACGTCGACACCGTGGGCAGCACCACGTCTGAGAAGACGCAGGCCCTCGCAGGGGGCAGCTTCCGCAGACAAACAATATTGTCGGCGCGCGTCCGCAGAGATGGTGCGGTAACAGGGTTAGGCCTGGGGCGGCGTGTGGCGCCCGGCCTCCTGGCTGCTGGGCTGTCTCCGCAGCTGCCGGGAGATTTACTGCGCGGCCGCCACCGCTATATTGGAGCTGCGCGCTGGCTTCCTGCAGACCCTTCGCTCCGCGTCTGTCGCCGCCGGCCGCCTCCAGGGAGCGGCTTGTCGCCTGTGATGTGCGCGCACTCTATTTCTGCCGCGTTGGCTGCACTGCGGGTCTGCGTCTTCAGTCTTCCTCCCACTTCCGCAACTGACATTTCACAACGTTCCATTTGTCATCGTTTGGGTGACAGTTACTTTGCCCAAGTGCAGGAGGAGCTACGGACGGAAGTCTCCAGACAACTGTCGACGTTTACGGCGTTTACAAAAAAAAAAAAAAGTGAAGTAGAAGAGTGAGTCAAAATATTGTAAAATGTGCAGATGATATAGTGCGTAAAAATTAAGTTGTTTGCATTGGGTGAGAATGTGGAATTAAAGTTAATATAGGAAAGATAAAACTCATTAAAAAATCTAGATATAGTTTGCACTCAAATGTAAGAGTGTGTGATCAAACAATGCAGAAGAGTGGCACCGTATGGGTCTCAAACATGGACACTAAGAAATATGAACTGAAAATATTCAGGGGGCTTTCGGACATGATGATGTCGGGGAAGGACAAAAAGTTATACAGGGTGTTACAAAAAGGTACGGCCAAACCTTCAGGAAACATTCCTCATACACAAAGAAGGGAAAATATGTTATGTGGACATGTCCGGAAACGCTTACTTTACTTGTTACAGCTCATTTTATTACTTCTCTTCCTATCACATTAATCATGGAATGGAAACACACAGCAATAGAACGTACTAGCGTGACTTCAGACACTTTGTTACAGGAAATGTTCAAAATGTCCTCCGTTAGCGAGGATACATGCATCCACCCTCCGTCGCATGGAATCCCTGATGCGCTGATGCAGCCCTGGAGAATGGCGTATTGCATCACAGCCGTCCACAATACGAGCACGAAGAGTCTCTACATTTGGTACCGGGGTTGCGTAGACAAGAGCTTCCAAATGCCCCCATAAATGAAAGTCAAGAGGGTTGAGGTCAGGAGGGCGTGGAGGCCATGGAATTGATCCGCCTCTACCAATCCATCGGTCACCGAATCAGTTATTGAGAAGCGTACGAACACTTCGACTGAAATGTGCAGGAGCTCCATCGTGCATGAACCACATGTTGTGTCGTACTTGTAAAGGCACATGTTCCAGCAGCACAGGTAGAGTATCCCGTATGAAATCATGATAACGTGCTCCATTGAGCGTAGGTGGAAGAACTTGGGGCCCAATCAAGACATCACCAACAATGCCTGCCCAAACGTTCACAGAAAATCTGTGTTGATGTCGTGATTGCACAATTGCGTGCGGATTCTCGTCAGCCGACACATGTTAATTGTGAAAATTTACAATTTGATCACGTTGGAATGAAGCCTCATCCGTAAAGAGAGCATTTGCACTGAAATGAGGATTGACACGGTGTTGGATTAACCATTCGCAGAAGTGTACCCGTGGAGGCCAATCAGCTGCTGATAGTGCCTGCACACGCTGCACATGGTACGGGAACAACTGGTTCTCCCGTAGCACTCTCCATACAGTGACGTGGTCAACGTTACCTTGTACATGAGCAACTTCTCTGACGCTGACATTAGGGTTATCGTCAACTGCACGAAGAATTGCCTCGTCCATTGCAGGTGTCCTCGTCGTTCTAGGTCTTCCCCAGTCGCGAGTCATAGGCTGGAATGTTCCGTGCTCCCTAAGACGCCGATCAATTGCTTCGAACGTCTTCCTGTCGGGACACCTTCGTTCTGGAAATCTGTCTCGATACAAACGGACCGCGCCACGGCTATTGCCCCGTGCTAATCCATACATCAGATGGGCATCTGCCAACTCCGCATTTGTAAACATTGCACTGACTGCAAACCCACGTTCGTGATGAACACTAACCTGTTGATGCTACGTACTGATGTGCTTGATGCTAGTACTGTAGAGCAATGAGTCGCATGTCAACACAAGCACCGAAGTCAACATTACCTTCCTTCAATTGGGCCAACTGGCGGTGAATCGAGGAAGTACAGTACATACTGACGAAACTAAAATGAGCTCTAACATGGAAATTAAGCGTTTCCGGACACATGTCCACGTAACATATTTTCTTTATTTGTGTGTGAGGAATGTTTCAGAAAGTTTGGCCGTACCTTTTTGTAACACCCTGTATGCAGTGTCATTATGCTTAAATCTAACTAACCTAAGGACATCACACACATCCATGCCGGACGCAGGATTCGAACCTTCGACCGTAGCAGTTTCCCGGTTCCGGACTGAAGCGCCTAGAACCGCTCGGCCACCGCGGCCGGCGACGAAATAAATATCAACAGAAGTATTGTCAGTTGAGGAAGAAATTGAAGATAAACACATATTAAATAAGACATCTGTATCGGATACTAAAGAAGGACGGACAAACTCTGCAGACCACCCGTATACACCAGCCATCGTGCAAAACACAACTAATCATGATAATGGAGTTGCTAATGAATATGTTTTAAACATATTGTGTATAAATTAAAACTTACTACATGTTGCCGTCGTCACTGTTGCTGTCTTCAATCCGAAGACTGGTTTGATGCAGCTCTCCACGCTGGTCTGTCATGTGCAAATACGACTTTCATCTCTGAATATCGACTGCAACCGGCAACAATTTGAACCCTCTTGCTGTAGTCCATCTTTGGTCTTCTTCTACAACGTTTAGTCCCCACTCATTCCTCCATTCTCACATCAGCTATCTCTTGATGCATCAAAATGTGTCATATGAACCCACCAGTTCTTTTAGTCAAGTCGTCCCATGCAAATATTTTATCTAATTTTCAGTTTTCTAAAATTTCTTTTTTATTCTTGTCTGTATTGCGTATATAATGAAGCGTCAAAGGAACTGCTGTAGGCACGCGTATTCAAATATGGAGATATGTATACAGGCAGATTATGGCGCTGCGGTCGGCAACGCCTGTATAAGACAAGTGTCTGGTGCAGTTGTTAGATCGGTTACTGCTACTACAATGGCAGGTTATCAAGATTTAAGTGAGTTTGAACGTGGTGTTAATAGTTGGCGCACGAGTGATGGAACATAGTATCTCCGAGGTAGCGAGTAAGTGGCGATCTTTCCGTACGACCATTCCACGAGTGTACCGCGAATATCAGGAATCCCGTAAAACATCATATCTCAGATATCGCTGAGCCCGGGAAAAGATCCTGTAAGAACGGGACCAACGACGACTGAAGCGAATCGTTCAGCGTGACAGAAGTGCAATCCTTCTGCAAATTGCTGCAGATTTCAGTGGTGCTCCATCAAGTGTCAGCGTGTGAACTATTCAAGGAAATGCTTCCTGAGCAGAAAGCCCACTCGTGTACGCTTGATTACAGCACGACACAAAGCTTTACACCTCATCTGTGCTCGTCAACACCGACATTGTACTGTTGGTGATCGGATGATGGTCGGACGAGTCTCGTTTCAAATTGTATGGAGCGGATGGACGTGTACGGGTATGGAGACAACCTCATGAATCGATGGACCCTGTGTGTCGTCAGGGGACAGCTGGTGGAGTCTCTGTAATGATGGGGGGCGTGTGCAGTTGGACTCATATGGGACCCCTGATACGTCTAGTTACGACTCTAACAAGTGATGCCTACATAAGAATCCTGTCGGGTCACCTACATCCATCTTGTACATTGTGCATTCCGACGGACTTTGAGAATTCCAGCAGGACAATACACACCTCACACGTCCAGGATTACAACACAGTGCCTCCAGGAACACTCTTCTGACTTTAAACACATCCGCTGAAACATAAACATAAACATTATTGAGCATATCTGGGATGCCTTGCAGCCTGCTGTTCAGAAGAGATCTCCACCCTCGTCGTATTCTTACGGATTTGTGGACAGACCTGCAGGATACTTGGTGTCTATTCCCCCCAGAATTTCAGACATTAGTCTAGTGCATGCCACGTTGTACTGCAGCACTTCTTCGTGCTCGTGGGGGCCCTACACGATATTAAGCAGATTACCAGTTTCTTTGGTTCTCTAATCTAATACAAGTTTCACTTTCATATAAGATTACACTTCCTGCAAATACTTTCATCAGGAAAGACTGTCGAATAGTTAAATTTATATTTTATACTAATCAATACCCTATTTTTGAAAAGTTTCTAGAGCTATTGTAAGTAAGGATTTTATATATTTTTTACTTGCGCCATCATCATCTGTCCAAATAGTAAAACGTATCTACTGTTTTCAGTTCCTTATTTTCTAACCTAATTTCTTCTGCATCACCTGATCTAGTTCGACTGTGTTTATTGCTTTTGTTTGACTTTCCTTGGTATTTATCTTATATCCTCTCTTTAAGACATTACTGTATTCCTTACGTTGAACGTATTTCCCAATTCGATTACTGTCTCTGGTAGAATTATATTGTCATTATCGAAGCTTAAAGTTTTCATTTTTCTCCTTAAATTCAGTTTCCAAATTCCTCCCTGATTCACTGTTTGCTCTGTGTACTGATTAGATAACAAGGGAATGATCTTCAACCTTGTATCACTCTGTTCTCCGGTACTGCTTCCTCTTCGTACCCTTCCAGTCTAACAAAATTAAACCATGATTGCTTCGGTGAATCAGGGGTTGCCAGCACGGTAGTTCAACGTTTTCGGTCAGGGGAGTGGCCTTCTGCCGTAATAAGAAAACCGAGTGAAGTTCTCATCGACAGTATTTGAAAGAGGGCGTACGACATTCGCAGAGAACCACTGACGGCATGACGGCGAAGGAACACTCCGAAATAAAGAAGATAACAATAAAAAATAAAAGTGTTAGACCACAAAGGCGAAGGTCTCCGGTTCGATCCCTGGTGAATCCAGGATTTTTTTTTCTATCAGTGGTAACTTCTTTCACCTCTGGGAATATGCGTTGATGTGAAAAATTCCGATTTGCATCGTGGTTCGGAATCTACGTTTAACAGCATCTTTCTCTATAACTGGCTGAGGAGATCAGTTCAGAACTCGGATGAAGGTAACGGCACACCACCCCCAACAGGACCATCCCTAGTGAAGGATTGTGGTGTTCAAAACAATCGTGGGACTGATGACTGTTTTACTTTTTACATCAGCACAAAAAGTCGTGGATTTTTTGCTACTAGATGGTGAGAACAAATGAGGTGCAGAACCGTTACGGATGACCAGATCATCGGCACTGTTATCACATTTAAGGTACCTGGCAAGTGCCATCGGCTAACGTTCTGGGACACAGGTGGCGGTCCTCATGATGTCCTTAGAATAGTTAGGTTTAAGCAGTTCTACGTTCTAGGGGACTGATGACCTCAGAAGTTAAGTCCCATAGTGCTCAGAGCCATTGAACCATTTTTTGTGCGCCGGCCGCGCCGCGTCGCGTCGCGCTGACAGGCTGCGACTGTCGGCGGCTGTTGCTCCTGCCTGATGCGATGCGATGCGATGCGATGGTATCACAGCCGCTGTTCGTCCGACCGGTTCCGCTCTGCTCGGCACGCAAATTAGCCGGCTCGTTACTAGAGACGTTCTGCTGATTAGCGGCGCCCTTCCCGCCACAGCCTCTTGCCGTTCTCTACGCCCCGCATCTCGTTGCTCGTTACACTACAGGACAGGTACATCACATCAATACAGGCAGCCAGCCGCTAAAAAGTTTCAGTTTTTCCTGCAGTCGAATGTAGTGATGTCATTTGTAATTATTTCAATAGTTTTTCGATTGCTTTGGTTTATCCGCCATTTCCTTCCATCCTTGACCAGTCTCTTAATCACTTCTTACTTGCTAAGCCCGACTGTTTCAATTTTGCTAATCGTATCTTAGAATTCCTGTAGTTTTTACGTTTTCGTCAGCAGCTTAATAACACTGCTCACCTTTCTTTTGATCGTAGCCTCCTTTCTTCCTCTGTTATTTATAGATACGCGCCAGTGCTTTCTACAACCATTAAGCAATTTCTTAAAATTCCCACAACCGTTCTGGTTTTTCTGCTTTTAAATTCCATTAGGTTTCGTTTCTAAGCAAGGTGCACCGCTGGCGCTCCTTAGCACCTTGCCCATTATTCACTTTTCCATTATCAATGCGCTGGCCTGCTTCAGGTTCTCACGTATCTTTTACACCGATTTCTTACTTCCAACGATTTGTTCAAGCAATATATAAGGAACTATGAGCCTCGATTGCGGTAATGAAACCAACTTTACCTAGGTTTCAACCCAAATAATTGAGCCTTCTTCAGAAGATATACCTGAATCTATAATTTGTCTAAGAGTGCATCGTCTAGAATTAAAACTAAAACAGCCTGAATAGGAGTAGTCACATTTTAAAAATGCGGTACATAAGTACTAAGTCAACACCAAACTTATTTCTAGACCATGCCCTCGTAGACAAATTATAGATTCAGGTATATCTTCTGAAAAAGGCTCAATTACTTGGGCTGAAACCTAGGTAAAGGTTGGTTTCATTACCGCAATCGAGGCTGATAGTTTCTTATATACTAGATTATCACGATTGATGACTGTGCTGCAATGTTGAAAGTACAAAAATTTATTCAAGCATTTATTCTTTATCACGATTCTCTTATGTTCTGTTGATCTCTCCTCAGTGCTGTTGTCTAAGTCTCTTGAGGATTTCCAAATTTTGTACACGTACTGGGTGATAGTTATTAAAATATATGAAAAGAAGACGTAAATTAGTTACAAACTATAGCGTGCACACACTTAATTCAACATGGAAACGTCACTACAGATATTCGGATTAAGGTTATGACATATTCGATGTGCCAGCCATAATTGGCGGTGATATTGCGCAGACGAAAAGCGAAATTTTGTATGACCCGCTGAAGTGTCGGAAACATGGATGCTGTCGATGACCTCCTGAATAGCTGTTTTCAGCTCAGCGATACTTTTGTCTATAATATAGCTCCACAAAAAGGAGTCGCATGTGTTCCGATCTGGAGAATATAGTAACCAATGGGGAACCCTTGCCAGTGGCCTCTTGGTGCCCCAGAACCAGAATACGGTCCCCAGAGTGCTTCTGTGCGACATCAAACACTCTCCTCCTTCGATGGGGGTCGAGCTCCGTCTTGCATGAACCACATCTTCTAGAAATCAGCGTCACATTGGACAACAGGCATGAAATCATCTTCCAAAACCTTCACATTCCGTTCTGTAGTCACCGTGCCCTCAAGGAACATCGCATCGATTATTCCGCGACTGGATATTGCACAACACACAGTCATGAGTTGAGGGTGAAGAGACTACTCGATCGCGAAATGCGGTATCTCAGTCCCCCATGTGCGCCAGTTTTGCGTATTGACGGACCCATCCAAATGGAAGTGGGTTTCGTCGCTAAACCAAACCAAGCAAGCGCAAACTAATTCCTATCATGCCCCGCGGCCACCCGTGCAGTTTGAAAGTCCTAACGCAAACCGTTCAAAAGTTATTTAGTATAGTTCAATAATTGTTAGCCTGTATCTCAGTTTTTTTGCTTCACTTCCTGGTGCTGTTAGTAGGTATTTTGAATTTTAATGTACCTTTTGTGTTTACTAACTCGCAATAAAAGTGTATATCCCCACCTGCGTATGACTTGTAGTTCATTATTTATTCTTTGCCCCTTTCTCTTACTGTTATGGTATATTGATAGCGTCTTCCGCATATGAAGTTGTAAATACTTCTGTAAGGTCTTTTTGGAAAGTACTTTTGCAGAGACTTTTTGAAATCTGTCGACGAATCTCTTTTATCAGTCTCGCCTTCAGCCCCAAGTGCTTGCGACGGGAACTTATAAATGTTTTATACGCTGTTACTGCGTTTTATGTGTGTATTCCATGTTTCTTTTATCATTAGTTGCTGCAATAATGACGGCATCATGTCTGTGCCTGGTTAGATAAAAAAGTTGTTCAGCTGGCTGATTAACTACATAACCGAAAGGCAAATTTATGAAGATAAACCATTTACGTCACGTCCAAGTTTATGATTACTTCACTAATTCTTTTAAATTCAAATTGAGTCCGTCTGTTGTCCTCATCTGACTCTACAGTTTTCCATAAAATTGCAACTTCCTATAATTCAGGCAATGATTTATAGGTCAGTATTTTTCATACCAAGTTTACTTCTGAGCAGAGGGAATTCCGATAACTGCTTTGCTGAATGTGTGTATCCTTAACTGCTGTCCACAACTTCGAGCCTATTTCTGGTTTGAAAACATTTGAAACTTACGGATCTGTGTACGCCAAAGACAGAGAGAGTGGAGTTGGGGGGAGGGAGATTTCTGAACTCTTTCTAGTCATTACTGATAACTTTGGATCATAAGCTAACGATGGTAGCAGCTTATGCATGGTGATGCTTTGAATTACTACATAAGCTGCTCCTATAGTGAGAATTGGAACAATCATTCGGCCAGTTATTGCTTGTATTTACTTTAGAGACAGTGGTTTTTCGCTGGTGTTGATTGATTCTCTTTTCAGAGGCAGCGATACACGAATCCGTAAGTATGAAACGGTGCCAAAAACTTTGCGAAGGTGGAGAAATCCACCACCAACTATAGTATCGAGGGAAAGCTTCTAGATTTCAAGAGTAAGCAAGGATCAATAAGAAAGAACGTCTGCATTTCAATCGTTCCTCCTTTCTGGTAGTTTTCGTGAAACAGCCGCAGCTGAAGCAACATTTTCTGTGAGGAGAACCGTGAACATGGATTGCAAGGGCAATTGAGGATGACGCCTCTTTCATACGTCAAATGCACCTATTGTGTCAGCTTTCCTACTAGATGATCTGAGCACAATGGAAGATGCGCGGCATGTATCCAGTTCTAGCTGCTGCTGACGTCATTGGTAACATCGTCCGATAGCTGAACATTCTGATTCAGATGCTTTCATTTTCCTGTCAGACGTTCGCTGTGCGCAGGGCTGTATTGCTGTTCTATCTATTCTGTTGACAGGCCACGATGATTGGCCCGATACGACGGTGTCAGCGTAGGAGCCACTGAGTTATCAGTTACACGGGGCTCAGTTGCCGAATGCTGAGTTCTCGGAGAGTACGTTAAAGAAGATGTTGCGTGTATTGCTGAACTATTTATGTAACGTACTTCATCAAAGCTCCTTGTTGTACTTAACTGAACGTCAGATTTGATGGGCTGTAGAAGCTGTACAAATTATGCAAAGAATAAGGAATGCGTTCTTCAGACTCTAAGGAAAACAAAGTCCACAGAACGTTCAGAATGTACATTCTTCCCGAGTATTGCAAACGAAACATACTTAGTCGCTGAGTCAGAGATTCACAACCTGGTGGGGGCGCCCTAAGGGGCAGGGGGAGGGGGGGGCGAGCTTATCGTAAAGAAAAAAAGTACTATTCGAAAACTGATCTATTTGCTGAAAGAGAAGAGAAGCAAAATATATTTTGACACAGTAACAAATGAAAATTCCCGTTTACACTGATGTAATGTGCTTATAAACACGACTGTATCAATCATGCGCAGTTCATTTAATAATTATATTTTCAGTGCAAATTAGAAATAAGATTTGTAATTGTTAGTAACTCCCTTGCGCATGGTTTGCAGAGCAAATTTCTTCGAAGTAGGGTGTAATGTATTTAGCTGAGATTTATGTTACTTATTGAAGAAAACCAAAGCAGAAAATCAAGTTTCACCAAGTAAGGATGTTGAAAATGGTAGTAGTATACGAATTGCTCTTTTTTTCCAGTGCAGAAATCTCAACAATGCATCCTGCCCAAAATTCAAAGAGCGATTTATTACTAAATTGTCTTTTGATTTTACCACTTGCCCTGAAGTCCGTGAAGATTTCTTCTTTGGCAGTTGAGAGGTCTTCGGGTGTATTTTTGCGAGATACCTGTAAAATTGGATCGCGTATACTGAAAGGCCGAGAAACGCTGGCCTAAGGTGTGTGCACTCTGGAAGCAACTTCAGCGAAGATCAGAGAGCTAGAGCTGCATTGCATGTATGACGTACGTCAAGGAAGTTCACGCCGTTCATGCGAAATGTTCCTCTTACTGGCCAGCAGCTATTTCCGTACTGAGAGTTCTTTTCGCCGCAGTTCGCTCCTGGAAGGTTCGCGGAACACAGACACAGTTGAAGAACGTTGATGCTAGGAAGAGGTCAACAACTATCGAAGCCTTCGTCTGGAAAGATTTATGGGAACCTAGAAATGCCCTTACCATGATGGTTGTAGTACCGTTCCTTTTCCAATAAAAGCACAGTGTTTAAAAGTAACGCGCCATTTCTCTCCCTGCAAATTGCCTATCCGGAGCCCATGAGTTGATGAAACAACTGATTCGCAGGTCGGAAGTCGGGAGCATACCATATTCTGTAAAACCATACATGTCAATGCAGTTGTAGATATTCTTTTACTTTGACAGAGATTCTTGATCAGCTAGTATGTTTCAGTATATTTTTTCTCTTCAAATAATCCATTACCTGATAAATCATTTGCTTTTTTAAGTCTTTAGCATATGAAATAATATTTAATATTCGTGGGAGAATCATGCCTTGTGGCTGGTAAATATAAGTTTATTCGCATGTTTCCTGAAATCATCGTGTGAAACAAAAGTTTGTTGTGGAGCGTAATCCGTCTGAAACACTCAGCTTAGCTACAGCTGCGCCAATAACTAAGCAGTCATGAAAAAATAGAGCTCAACTCTTTGGTATTGACATGCCGTTGGATGTATTCGTCCCTGTACCAAGCAACTGCCGTAGAAGAACAGCCCTTTGTTATTAAGCAACTGTTCAAATAAATCGTTGAGTCATGTGTGGCTGATTGGACTGGAATACTAGAATTGTCATTGGAGTAGCTGTATAAATTAAACATGGATATAGCAGCAAGAACCACTTCTCGTCCATCTCCTCCCCATCCCTAACACGCACACGCACGCACGCACACACACACACACACACTGCCCCCATCGCTCCTACCTTGCCAGTACTTCCCAGTACTTGCGTCCTCGCTACACAATCCGGTTTCCCCACACTTCACTCGCTGAAAACAAAGTGTATCCACACGGCTACTGGCTCGCGGACAGAGTAATCTGCAGCAATTACGGTGTCTAAGAAGCGGCCACTGCTACTGGCGACCGTGGCAGGCACCCCACGCAGAGGCGGCGGCGTTGTTTTAGATTCAGATGGTATGCACAATTAGTGAATCCCGGTCGCGGCGCCGGCGTGATTAAGTGGGAGAGCGGACGCAGACCGCTCCGCGTGCCAAAGTTGCCGCTAACGAGTCCATCTTCATTAATAGCCGCGCCGCGAGGAGCACACTCGCCGCGGCTCCTCCGTGGCAGACATGTCGATGGCGCTGAGCGGACGCCTGCGAGTCATTACAGCCAGCTCCTCGGCGCTTCAGGGAGCGAGCGGACGCGTACCCAGAGATCTGTAGTCAGTGCTACGAGCTACATATTTTACTTGCGGGTAAGCTCCTGGGTAGTAAGTAAAGTGTCAAACCTGGCAGATGGTGGAAGAAGTCGAAATAGAATAATCATAGTTATGCTGAAGCTTCTACTTGAGAGGCATACGGGGGAAAAAGTTATTCACCCCAGAAGACACCGTGTCTAGACATGATAACGGCTTCAGTTTGACGAGTAAGAGAGCCCATAAGTTTTTTCGGGTACGCCACAGTCAGCCGAAACCTCTCATTTATCACTCGTTCCCGTAAGGCTTCCAAATTGCGGAGATGGTGATTGCTACGTTCAGTTCACTGTTCCAAATGATACCAGACATTTTCAGAGGGATTAAGAGCTGGTGATAGGGGGCCACTACATATTCAGTAGGGTGTCTCTGTGTTAGTCTAGCCGGCTGGAGTGGCCGAGCGCTTCTAGGCTCTTCAGTCTGGAACCGCGAGACCGCTACGACGCAGGTTCGAATCCTGCCTGGGGCATGGATGTGTATGATGTCCTTAGGTTAGTTAGATTTAAGTAGTTCTACGTTCTAGGGGACTGATGACCTCAGATGTTAAGTCCCATAGTGCTCAGAGCCATTTGAACCATTTTTTGTGTTAGTCCAACCGAGACAGCAGGCGTGCAGCCATCTTAACACGGCTGTTGTGTTCTTGGAAGACCAGAGAGTCCACAGCATACTCAAACTATGTAAAAGGAAGGGCAACACTTTCTCGCCAAGATTGTTGCTATAAACATTCTGGCGTATGTTCACGGTGACCTGAATGAGTGGACCCAAGTCGTGGTACGAAAAACACGTCAAAAGCATCACAGAAACACCTTACACATGAACTACACCAGTGTTTCCTAATCTTTCTGAGGCCATTACGCATGTGTGCAATCAGATATTCGCCCCCCCTCTCCTCCCCATCCGTATCCTCGCTGATATGAGTTATACCTCAGTTCATCATTCGACAAATATTGTTTGCGCTATCGCAACTATATGTATGAGGATTCTGGCACAGCTTGTCACATTTTCAGCCAGTCATTAGATTTATTTTATTCGTTGTATTCTGGCAAGGGACAAATTTTGGACATAATGTTTACGCTACTTCTACGACCAAACTGTCTAGGCAGATGTGTGCAGACATTACTCCATATTTTGAGAATGTGTTGTTACGGACCAAAAAGAGACAAAAAAGACTAGTAAACTTGGGCTTTAAAACGCAGACCTTAAGAACTATAAGTGCCTGTTCATCTTCGCTACTGTGAACCACATCTCTTCTACTGCAAGCTCTTTACTGTTACGAATGAACGACGTACAGAATGCATTAAACAAATGAGGACACATTTCTTCATTACTATCCAAGGGTCCAGCATGCAGTAAACATCTGTTAGTGTTGTACTGTAAACCGTTTTCGCAGTTCTGGCTACGTGCACCGCATAGTTGTAATGGAACGAATTTGTGTTTCGATATGCGTGTGAAATGCTTTACATTGTAGTTTTACCTTTGCAGATATCAGCATGATAGTAGACTATAATTCCAAACAGGAAATGCCACACATGATTTTCTGCCCTGGCGTAGCAAACAGAAATAACCGTTGAGCCGTTTCTCGTGTGAAATAATAGGCTTCCATTATCGTGGTAAGGGCAAACGTAAAACTACAATATACAATGAAAGCATTTCGCAGATTTATCAAAACACAAACTAGTTTCATTAGAAATAAGGTATGCGCTGCACCTACCCATAACTTTGATTAATGTTTACAGGAACAACACTAGCAGATGTTTACAGTATGCTGTATGAATGGATAATAACAAAGAAATGTGTCCTCATGTGTTTACTACATTCTGTAGGTCGTTGATAATAGCACAGAGCTTGCAGCAGGAGAGATGCGTTTCACAGTAGCGAAGCTGAACAAGTGCACATAACTCTTAAGGTATGGCTTTTAGAGATATTTTCTTCATGTTTTGGTCCATATTACCACCTCTCAAAGTATGAATACCATTTCAATAGCCTGTGTGTAAGCATCACGTGTGCAAGCTACCTTCGTTTGCTGCGTCATGTGGAGCCACAACCTTCAGTCGGCGGGTCCAGAGCATGAGAGTGATCGTTCCCGTCTTCAGCGACATGTATGAGGTTAATCACAAATGGTAAGAATAAATTTTTATTTTAGGTACACTTGTACTAAATGGTTCAATATTTCATAATGAATTCAGTGGCGGCTGATAACTACACATTCGCAATTATAGGGTGTTTAAAAAATGACCGGTATATTTGAAACGGCAATAAAAACTAAACGAGCAGCGATAGAAATACACCGTTTGTTGCAATATGCTTGGGACAACAGTACATTTTCAGGCGGACACACTTTAGAAATTACAGTAGTTACAATTTTCAATAACAGATGGCGCTGCAAGTGATGTGAAAGATATAGAAGACAACGCAGTCTGTGGGTGCGCCATTCTGTACGTCGTCTTTCTGCTGTGAGCGTGTGCTGTTCACAACGTGCAAGTGTGCTGTGGACAACATGGTTTATTCCTTAGAACAGAGGATTTTTCTGGTGTTGGAATTCCACCGCCTAGAACACAGTGTTGTTGCAACAAGACGAAGTTTTCAACGGAGGTTTAATGTAACCAAAGGACCGAAAAGCGACACAATGAAGGATCTGTTTGAAAAATTTCAACGGACTGGGAATGTGACGGATGAACGTGCTGGAAAGGTAGGGCGACCGCGTACGGCAACCACAGAGGGCAATGCGCAGCTAGTGCAGCAGGTGATCCAACAGCGGCCTCGGGTTTCCGTTCGCCGTGTTGCAGCTGCGGTCCAAATGACGCCAACGTCCACGTTGTCAAAGGCTTGGGGTAATTTCATTCAGAGGCTACGCCATATTATTGCTACGCATGGTGGATATGTGGAAAATATCGTACTATAGACTTTCCCAGACCGCAGCGCCATCTGTTGTTGACAATTGTAACTACTGCAATTTCGAAAGTTTGTCTGCCTGAAAATGTACTGTTGTCCCAAGCATATTGCAACAAACGGTGTATTTCTATCGCTGCTCGTTTAGTTTGTATTGCCGTTTCAAATATACCGGTCATTTTTGAAACACCCTGTATATATCTCGCAAATGGCTGGTGCGTTCACGGATACAGCTTGTTGTGTACATTCACTCGTGTCGCTTCTCGCTATTAATTCTGTTACGTACTGTAGACATAATGTAAGGGTGACAGTCATTGAAATATATGAAAAAAACGTGAATTTGTTACAAACTACGGCGTGCACACATTTTATTCAACATGTAAACGCCACTACAGGTATTCGGATTTAGGTTATGACATGTTCGGTATGCCTGCTATCATTGACGACGATGTGGCACAGATGAATAGCGAAATTCTGCATGACCCTCTGATGTGTCAGAACATCAATGCTGTCGATGGTCAGCTGAATGGCTGTTTTCAGCTCAGCAATAGTTTTGGGGTTATTGCTGTACACCTTGTCTCTAATGTAGCCCCACAGAAAGGAGTCGTATGTGTCCAGATCCGGAGAGTATGGCGGCCAATCGAGGCCCATGCCAGTGGCCTCTGGGTACCCCAGAGCCAGAATGCTGTCCCCAAAGTGCTCCTTCACGACACCACACACTCTCCTGCTTCGATGAGGTCGAGCTCCATTTTGCATGAACCACATTTTGTCGAGATCAGGGACAGTTTGTATAATGAGGCTGAGATCATCTTCCAAAGCCTTCACATTCCATTCAGTAGTGACCGCGTCATCAAGGAATTTCTCACCGATTATTCCGGGACTGGACAGTGCACACCACTGTCACCCGTTGAGAGTGAAGAGACGTCTCGATCGCGAAATACGGATTCTCAGTCCCCCAAATGCGCCATTTTGCTTATTGACGAACCCATCCTAATGAAAGTGAGCTTCGTCGTTAAGCCAAACCGAGCATGCGCAAAATAATTCCCATCGTCCCCCGCGGCCAACCGCGCAGTTTGAACGTCGTAACACAAACTGTTCAGAAGCTATGATGATTTTATTTCATATAGTTCACCCTGTATAAGAGGTTGAATGAGTTGCTAGCAGTTAGCAGTCCACTGTACTGGACTGGATAACGGAATGACGTGGCACAGTGATTAAGTCACCGACAGGTATTCACGAGGAGCAGACTCATCTATCTCTCTCTCTCTCTCTCTTCCCGCCATTCTCACTTACGGTATTCTGCAGTTTCCTTAAATCGCCAAAGGCGAATACTTTGTATTCATCATCATTTAAGACTGGTTATGCCTTTCAGCGTTCAGTTTCGGGCATAGTCCCCCTTATAAAATTCCTCCATGATCCCCTATTCAGTGCTAACACTGATGCCTCTTCTGATGTTAAACCTATTAAACTTCCTGGCAGATTAAAACTGTGTGCCCGACCGAGACTCGAACTCGGGACCTTTGCCTTTCGCGGGCAAGTGCTCTACCAACTGAGCTACCGAAGCACGACTCACGTCCGGTACTCGCCAGGAAGTTTCATATCAGCGCACACTCCGCTGCAGAGTGAAAATCTCATTCTGGAAACATCCCCCAGGCTGTGGCTAAGCCATGTCTCCGCAGTATCCTTTCTTTCAGGAGTGCTAGTTCTGCAAGGTTCGCAGAAGAGCTTCTGTAAAGTTTGGAAGGTAGGAGACGGATACTTGCCGAAGTAAAGCTGTGAGTACCGGACGTGAGTCGTGCTTCGGTAGCTCAGTTGGTAGAGCACTTGCCCGCGAAAGGCAAAGGTCCCGAGTTCGAGTCTCGGTCGGGCACACAGTTTTAATCTGCCAGGAAGTTTCATATCAGCGCACACTCCGCTGCAGAGTGAAAATCTCATTCTGTTAAACCTATTACTTCAAAATCATTCTTAACCGAATCCAGGTACCTTCTCTTTGGTCTACCCCGACTCCTCCTACCCTCTACTGCTGAACCAATGAGTCTCGCGAGTAACCTTGCTTCTCCCATGCGTGTAACATGACCCCACCATCTAAGCCTGTTTGCCCTGACTGCTACATCTATAGAGTTCGTTCCCGATTTTTCTTTGATTTCCTCATTATGGACACCCTCCTGCCATTTTTCCCATCTACTAGTACCTGCAATCAAATGGTTCAGAGCACTATGGGACTCAACATCTTAGGTCATAAGTCCCCTAGAACTTAGAACTACTTAAACCTAACTAACCTAAGGACAGCACACACACCCATGCCCGAGGCAGGATTCGAACCTGCGACCGTAGCAGCCCCGCGGTTCCGGACTACAGCGCCAGAACCGCACGGCCACCGCGGCCAGTACCTGCAATCATCCTAGCTACTTTCTTATTCGTAACCTCAACCTTATTGATAAGGTAACCTGAATCCAACGAGCTTACGCTCCCGTACAACAAAGTTGGTCTAAAGATTGAACGGTACACATATCATTTAGTCTCGGTACTGACTTCCTTCTTGCAGAAGAGAGTAGATCGTAGCTGAGCGCTCACTGCATTAGCTTTGCTACACCTCGCTTCCAGTTATTTCACTATGTAGCCATCCTGTGAGAATATGTATCGTAAGTACTGGAAACCGTCCACCTGTTCTAACTTTGTTCCTCCTGTTTGGCATTCAATCCGTTTATATCTCTTTGCCACTGACATTACTTTCGTTTAGGAGTGGTTCATGGTGTGGGTTCCTGTTGTCATGTCCTACTTCATGAGCCACGGGCAAAGTATGAGTGGCCAAGTAAGTGGTCCCGACAGTCAGGATACCAGTTACTTTGGAATAAGCCTGGGCATCTCGGACATATTCCGAGTCGTGGTCACCCTTGTGCTCAGACGGCAAAGACTACCAAATCCACCGGTTAGTCCCTCAACCGTTTGGGGTAAAACTCAATGGGACCCGAGCAAGTAAGGCTAGCAACTTGCTTCCCTGGTACTTTAAATATGATGCTGGCAACAATCAGAGCTATACTTTGGATTCAGACTAGAATTTTTACCTGAATGTCGCTGGATGACTCCAAGCAACACGTTGGAGGAAGATTTACAGTCATCTTTCTTTGTGTTCTAGGCGTTCAAAATAAAGCTACAGAAGAGAAAAAAGAAGTTGGGAATTTCGCGGTGGGAATTTGCTCTCGTGAGCGACCCCGTTGGCGCGCGAAGTCTGATATGATGAACGGTCGGCGGAGCGATGCGCGCGCCGTTTATTTGTGACTGCGGTGTGTTTGTAAAGCGAGGCACAAAGCGCGGTGGCCGCGCTGTGGGAAGGAATGCGCGGAGCAGCGCCGACCGGTTCCCGGCTGCGTCCGGCGTCGCTCGCCGCCCGCGGCACCGGCCACACTGCGTGCGGACGCCCACCGACTACGTGAGCTCAGTACGGGCCGAGAGGGGCCAAATGTCGTGTAATGGAACGGGGGGGCATGAAAATACCAAGTCAGCTTTCTGATTCATACACGATGGCGCACGAAATGTGCTACCATTTTGTTTTTGAATATAAATCTATTGTCAATACAATCTCTAAGGAACATATACTACAATGAAGAGCTGTCCATGCAGATTTGTTCCAACTCAGCACATGCTCAATATGTCCACCATTTCGTTTCCTAATTTCCTTCAAACTAACACTGAAGTTAGTCATTACCCTACGACACATGTCTTCCGTAATTTCGCTGCAAGCTTGGAGAATAAGTCTTCTGAGCTCCATTAAATCACGTGGACGTTTCGGGAAAAAATTTTCCTTTAGGTACCCCAAAAGAAAAAAGTCACACAGATTGAGGTCTGGACTATTTGGGGGGGTGGGGGGGGGGGGCGGGGGCAATTTTGTCCGTCATTAAAGCGACCTGGGAACCTGAGTAAAATGATCCGCATATCGAAATGCTCGTGTAAAAACTCCAACACAGTGTTTGCAGTATGTGGCCTTGCTCCATCTTGCGTGAACCTCTGCGTGTTGAAGGGCAAGGGAGTAGCAAGAAGCTGTGGAATGAAGCTATTTGCGAAGCATGCTCAAATAACGTTCGCTCTTAACAGTCTCTTCAAAGAAAAAGGGTCCAGTACGTGAGTGGAAATTGCTGCCCACGCTGTAATCCTCGGAGCATAATGTTGTCGTTCATGAAGCACTGGGTTTTCCGTGGCCCAAAAGCGTACATTTTGTTTGTTAACCACACCGTCTAAATAAAAATGCGCCTCGTCTGAAAACCAAACGTTGTTGAGAGTTTCTTCCCTATCCTCCGCCCACTGAGCAAACGGTAGTCCCTGCTGCTTGTGTTCTTCAGTGAGCTTCTGTGCACAGGTCATCTTGTATGGGTACATATCGAAGTCACTTTAAAGAATGCGTTGAACGGAGCATCTGGATATTTCCAGTTGCACTGCTGCCTTTTGTACACGATTTCCCGGGACTTCTCTGTACAGCAACTCGTACCGCTTCAATATTCTTCGGCGAACAAACAGGCTTAGGCCGAGGTCGCTTCGCTTCCAATACTGTTCCTTCCTGTACAAATTTATCGTGCAACCTGTGAATGCTGTTCTTGCAAGGGACCCATCGTATGTTAACTGTTGTCGAAAACGCCTCTGAGTCACAACAAAGCTTTTCGTTTCATGAAAAAGTAAGAATTGCCGATCGTTGCTGTGTCGTCAGTCTACCATTGTCAGCCATTGCTGCTTACTAGTCTCCTAGCGGCAGTATCGTGAATTACACATTACGTAACTCATTTGTTTTTCCAGGCTCTGCTGGTACTCCTGTAGAGATCCCAGCGGGATATCTAATGTGCGTCGTAAATTGTGAAAGAAACAATTCGTAACACATTTCGTGCGCCACCCTGTACAATATACAGTATAATAACGCATACCATTTTGTTTTACATAATTAATCCTGAGTATTTACAGTACTGAAGTATCCAGAAGTCTTTATGACCTCTTTGAACTGAACTGAAAGCATTACACGTAAGCGGTCCAGGATTTCCGATTTGAAACAAGTGCCCGATTTTATTCGGGGAGTTCTCTGCCGCGCCGGCCGAAATCACTGAGTGTTAGCCAGTGAGTGGTTCGTGATATTCTGCAATGCATATAAAGCAGATGTTATCGTCTTCAACACGGATTTCTATCATAACTTGTACAGTGCCTATTTTAAGCTTCATGCCAACAAGCCAAATCAAGCGTGCTAGCAAAAAGTTAATAGTTCGTGGAAGGAACCTAAGTTGAAGTTATATAAATAAAGAGAATTAAAAGTTACGTAATCGTATGGTTCAAAGGAAGGTGAAACGTAAGGAAGGTAGAGACATCTGCGAAGTAAGTTGGGACTCAATGACATTGGATGCAGGTAATATGCAAAAATACGATCATTTTAATCACTTTTTGAAAACACAGTTCGATTCACTTTATAAATAAAATATGGGTCTATTAAAGTGTTTTAATCAATGTATAACACAAATTTTAAAAATTTCATTTTTACGTATTTTTCCCGGATACGGGGTGAAATTCATGTGAGTGGTGCGAGGTCCCAACATAGCTCAACAAATCTCACGAAGGGCGGAGGGGGAGGGAAATTCCAAAGAAAAACCCTCAAGTAGTTAATGGACGTCACTAAGCGATAACGACAATTACGCTTTTGTGCAAATGAAGAGCAGTCGTCAACAGCAGAGACTGTGTATCCATCGTCTGGACAGCCCACACCCCACGCAGATACAAGTCAGCGGGTCGTGGAACGGACAAGAGGAGCGCGTGGCTCACGTGATCAGAAGTCCTGCGGTTTTGTCTGGCGTCCCCTACTAAATGCTAATCTCAAACAGGCGAGGCATAATGCTTTAGCGACACACACACACACACACACACACACACACACACACACACACACACACACACAGAGAGAGAGAGAGAGAGAGAGAGAGACAGCGACCATGTTGTAAATTTTTTATTATATGAGAGGCAGTTAAATGAAGCGAGACAGATAGGTAAAAGGTAAGTAAACTGTGCGTCAGTCCAAAAAAATCGCCGTAACTGTCAATACATTTATCCTACTGTTGGACAAGACAGCCAATGCCTTCATGTAAAAATGTTTGCAGTTGCATACGGAACTATGATTATACCCAGGCGTGCACTTCTTCGTCCAAAGAAAATCGATCTGGATACAATCAAGGCTCCGTCGGAAACTGCGAACATTTCCCTATGAAGGTGCTGGCTGTCTTGTCTTTCAGTGGAATAAACTTAGTAATACTTACGGTGCTATGGTGATTATAACAGTTTACTTACTTTCTTTCCATCTGCCTAATTTTCATTTGACTACTCCTTAAACGATATCACGCCGTAGAATAGCAGACAGCTCAGAATTACCATAGACTGGGGAAAATGAGGAGTACACAATCGAAAGACTCAGATCTCTGCGATCTGATGCGTCACACTAAAGGACCATTTAAACTGATTTGTCGCGTAGTCCTCAGCGGTTGTTACGGAAACTTCAAATCTGTCTCCTCCAATATTCATAGACTGCTGTGAGCTGGAATCTCTAGAAACTGTACAAATCTGTTCAAGGTCCATAGCGAGATAGATAATTTCGTACTTGTGCAACCTGTTTGCATATTTTCGAGAATTAATTCCTAATTTGTAAGCCATTTGCGTTTGTACATATATGATAATAACTGATACACGCTTTCCGTGGACGTAAGATATATGCACCAGCGTAGAATTGAAAAGGAAGACGGGCTCCCAGTGGACCACTGCTGCGACGGCGGCAGACAGCAGACAGGTATCTGGGGTCTCGCTGTGGGCTGTGGCACGGGGGGCACCGCTGGCTGTTTTTGCAGCCGATCCCTCTACCCCCCGACCTGCCCCCCCCCCCCCCCCCCCCCCCCCTCTTTGGGACAGCCTCTTGGGATCTGCCGGCTGTTTCTTGTCCGCTGAAAGGTATTCATCGCCCTTTGAAGTGCCGCGCACAACACTGCCGGCGTCTTCTTTCCAAGCCCGCCCGAGGGTCATATGAAGTATCACTGTATTTTGTAACACATTCATTATTACCCTCCGTTTCCTTCCCACCGGTCGGAGGAACTGAGCTCCATGACGTGAAAAGGTAAAGATTCAGGTGCAAAGTAATGCGTGTTAGTATTTCATAAACAACTGAGTTACAGACACCTGCGTGGTATCGTGTAGGACGACCTAACACACTGATGTAGCATGGACATGGGTCACTACGGGGAGCTATTCAGATCGCTCAACCACCTCCATCGACTTAACGGAGATAATAGGTCTCCCTTTGCAGGCGTCTCGGGTGTACTGAACGCGGCAGAAGTGATGGATCCTGCGGTTTCGCACGAGCACCTGCATATCCACCAAATGTAAATTCACACTACACGAGCCATGGGCCGGTGCATCGTCTTATTGAAGATACACGTCACGTTTAGGCGAGATGATGGATGAACATGACGGTAGGCTCCTGTACTGTTCGCCAGTGAGAAACGTACATTCTTATCCCGTCGCCTGCCAGCTATCACAATGTATGGCCTCGTGAGGTTTGCTGCGTCATCGGCTTGTGCCAGCGTGTTCTGCGATTCATCCGTTTTTTCCGTGATCCGAATCTCCAGTGGTAGTGTTCTTGTGCCCAAGCTGTTTTCTCGTGTCCTCTGAAGTACAGTAAGAAGGGAACGAACACTGGGGATTAACGTACGGCGGGCGGGGAACCGCGCGACTGCTACGGTCGCAGGTTCGAATCCTGCTCACGACGACCTAATCGAGTTTTCAGCAGGGTCCGGGGAGTGGAGAAAGCAAACTCCGCCTAGGCGAGTGTGGAAGTGCTGTGCTTTAGACACGCAGTGCTAGTACTACACACTACTAATTTGGCACGCCACGACAATCACTACGTAACGGCTATGGTACTGCATCGTTGGATGGTCAACGTTGACAGCAGCCGGACGCAAAACACTCGTGGGCCTAAGTCCTGAACTGCCTCGTTCTGGACGTTATGAACCAGCAATATAAAATGTTGTCCAACTTTCAAGACACATCGCTCACAGACAGAAGAAAATATGTCATGTTGACATGGGTCCAGGAACGCTTACGAAGTGTGGCTATAAAACATTTAATGTCAAAAACACGCACTTTTTGTTATTGTCGTCCTCAACATACTCATTTCCCCTATGCCTACAATACTCCATGGCAAATTTCTAGCCGGCCGTGGTGGCCGAGCGCTTCTAGGCGCTTCAGTCTGGAACCGCGCGACTGCTACGATCGCAGGTTGGAATCCTGCCTCGGGCATGTATGTGTGTGATGTCCTTAGGTTAGTTAGGTTTAAGTAGTTCTAAGTTCTATGGAACTAATGACCCCATAGTGCTCAGAGCCATTTGAACCGTTTGTTTGACGTATCGTCGACAATGACGTCTGTAGAGAGGCAGGTCGAGCTCGGATAGTAAGGGTAGGGAAGGAAATCGTTCGAGCCCTCTCAAAGGAACCATCCCGGCATTTGTCTCAAGTGAATTAGGGAAACGACAGAACCCCAGATCAGGACGGTCTGACGCGGGTTTCACAAATCGTCCTCACGAATGCGAATGCAGTGTGCTGACTACTACGCCACCTCGCTAGGTAGAACAACTGGAAGTCATTAACAAGTCTAGAAGCTGTATTCAGATAAAGAATGGGGAGGTTCTCTGTAGAATCGAGGAGCAGAGGAACTTGTGGAAAACACTGACAAGAAGAAGGAGCAGTATAATAGGGCAGGTTTCAAAAGATCAAGAAATAATTTCCATGGCACTTGAGTAATCTGTAGCAGGTAATAGCTGTAGGGCAAGACAGATGTTGGAATATATCCAACAAACATAAGCGGTAGGTGGATCAAAACAAAATGTGCAGACACTCTGTGACCAAAATGGTACTGAAACAGAGGATGACAGACTAAAGGCCGAATTACTAAATGTCTTCTTCCAAAGCTGTTTCACAGAGGAAGACTGCACTGTGCTTCCTTCTCTAGATTGTTGCACAGTTGACAAAATGGTAGATATCGAAGTAGACGACAGAGGGATAGAGAAACAATTAAAATCGCTCAAAAGAGGAAAGGCCGCTGGTCCTGATGGAATACCAGTTCGATTTTACACAGAGTACGCCAAGGAACTTGCCCCCCTTCTTGCAGCGGTGTACCGTAGGTCTCTAGAAGAGCGAAGCGTTCCAAAGGATTGGAAAAGGGCACAGGTCATCCCCGTTTTCAAGAAGGGACGTCGAACAGATGTGCAGAACTATAGACCTATATCTCTAACGTCGATCAGTTGTAGAATTTTGGAACACGTATTGTGTTCGAGTATAAAGTCTTTTCTGGAGACTAGAAATCTACTCTGTAGGAATCAGCATGGGTTTCGAAAAAGACGGTCGTGTGAAACCCAGCTCGCGCTATTCGTCCACGAGACTCAGAGGGCCTTAGACACGGGTTCACAGGTAGATGCCGTGTTTCTTGACTTCCGCAAGGCGTTTGACACAGTTCCCCACAGTCGTTTAATGAACAAAGTAAGAGCATACGGACTATCAGATCAATTGTGTGATTGGATTGAGGAGTTCCTAGATAACAGAAAGCAGCATGTCATTCTCAATGGAGAGAAGTCTTCCGAAGTAAGAGTGATTTCAGGTGTGCCGCAGGGGAGTGTCATAGGACCGTTGCTATTCACAATATACATAAATGACCTGGTGGATGGCATCGGAAGTTCACTGAGGCTTTTTTGCAGATGATGCTGTGGTGTATCGAGAGGTTGCAACAATGGAAAACTGTACTGAAATGCAGGAGGATCTGCAGCGAATTGACGCATGGTGCACGGAATGGCAATTGAATCTCAATGTAGACAAGTGTAATGTGATGCGAATACATAGAAAGATAGGTCCCTTATCATTTAGCTACAAAATAGCAGGTCAGCAACTGGAAGCAGTTAATTCCATAAATTATCTGGGAGTACTCATTAGGAGTGATTTAAAATGGAATGATCATATAAAGTTGATCGTCGGTAAAGCAGATGCCAGACTGAGATTCATTGGAAGAATCCTAAGGAAATGCAATCCGAAAACAAAGGAAGTAGGTTACAGTACGCTTGTTCGCCCAATGCTTGAATACTGCTCAGCAGTGTGGGATCCGCACCAGGTAGGGTTGATAGAAGAGATAGAGAAGATCCAACGGAGAGCAGCGCGCTTCGTTACAGGATCATTTAGTAATTGCGAAAGCGTTACGGAGATGATAGATAAACTCCAGTGGAAGACTCTGCAGGAGAGACGCTCAGTAGCTCGGTACGGGCTTTTGTTAAAGTTTCGAGAACATACCTTCACCGAAGAGTCATGCAGTATATTGCTCCCTCCTACGTATATCTCGCGAAGAGACCATGAGGATAAAATCAGAGAGATTAGAGCCCACACAGAAGCATACCGACAATCCTTCTTTCCACGTACAATACGAGACTGGAATAGAAGGGAGAACCGATAGAGGTAATCAGGGTACCCTCCGCCACACACCGTCAGGTGGCTTGCGGAATATGGATGTAGATGTAGATGTAGAAGAGCAGTCAAATGAAAATAAGACAGATGGGCAAAGGTAAGTATTTCAAAAATAATCGCCATACTTGTTAATACATTTATCCCACTGTGAGACAAGACGGTCAATGCTTTAAATGAAAAATGTTTGCGGTTGAGTACAGAACATGATTGTACCCAGTCGTGCGCCTCTTCGCCCGAAGCAAATCGGCGGCCACGAATGCCTTTCCTCAGAGTGTTGCCAAGGCTGTTTCGGCTACGCTGCAGATGTTCCTCGGGGAAGCTCGTATACATCCCCCATACAGTCTCGGTTTCTGCCCATACGACTTCCACATTTTTGGAGACCAGAAATAAGGCTTTATTGGCCGTACATTTGCTTCGGAAGAACAGTTACTGGCATCTGTGACCATTTTTCCATGAAGGAATTGACCGTCTTGTCTCACAGTAGGATGCCGCTTACTTTTGTAAGAATAAACAGGTTTCCATGTCTCTTTGCATTTGACTGATCCTTATAATTAAGGAAGCTGGGTGCATGGGCTACGGTGAGGAAGAGGTTGGGGCAAGATAGTAACACGCGGCGGGCCGCTCAAACGAGTCAGGAGACTGGTGCAAAAAACAAAAATTGTGAAAAAGAAGGTGTCTCCGGGCGTGTCTGGCTACCGCGTCGTCACTGATTTAAAAGGCGCTCTGCAGAAGGATCGGCACAATCTTTAGGAACAGGCAATAGCAGATGGCTTGTGAAATAGGTAGGAGACAGTGGTTGGGATTCACTTGCTTGCTCTCCATTTTACAGATAGACTATAATACGATCTTTATTATGATACGAGACCGCCGCTAGCGTGGTAATCCCTCGCGAGACTTGTGGATCTTACGGTAGAGCGAGTTTAGAGGAATCCGATCCAGTAATTGAGAGTGTGCTCGGGTGTGGTGGTTAGCTGCCCCCGGGCTCCAGGAGACGGTCGGTACGTGACGGCCGTCCAGGAGCCGTCCTCGTACGTGATCTGCAGCGGCACGGCCACAGCCACAGCCACACACTCCGCCGCCAATCAATACCTCGCCTCGCCTCGCCTCTCCTCGCGCCGCGCCGCTGCTTCCCTCGCACACGGCGGCAGCCTCTCCACCGTCCTCTTCTTCTTTTCTCCTTTTTCCTGTCCTTAGCCCGTATCTTCACGGGGTCGAGATATTAATCTGGATTCGGCGATGTCAATGATACTGTGTGGCCTGATGCTCTTTCTGTAGCTACCTCTTCCCCACCGCGACGGAAGTTGTGTACCCAATCTGTTTGCGTCTAGTGTTACCCATATGAAAGCGAGACAACATTTCTGAAATACTTTCGACTCAGAGCATGGGTACTAGCTCGGTATTCACCTAGTCATATGTGGAAAACGACGTAAAATCCACATTCAGGCTGACCGGCAATCCGGCCCTCGTTGGTAATCCTCTGTAGAGATTCGATCCGGGGTTGGCACAGCTCCCCGGATCCTGGAAGCAGCATGGTAATGCGCGCAGCTATCTGAAAAGTATCATTCTCTGTAAATGTTGTAGATAAACAAAAGAAAACTGTAAAAACGTGAAAAATGAAAATTGTAAGATGTACGACTTGTTTTAAATATCAGGTAACAGGTCTATAATTTGGCAATAAATAAAAAATTAAAAAATATCTGTGGGATTTGTCTTAATGAAATGTATCTGTGTCGTCTCTCGCTACAGTGTATAACTGCGTCTTATCAGTTCCACTTCGGTCAGTAGCTGAAACTGCTTATAACTTGAAACTTCCTGGCAGATTAAAACTGTGTGCCGGACCCAGACTCGAACTCGGGACCTTTGCCTTTCGCGGGCAAGTGCTCTACCACCTGAGCTACACAAGCACGACTCACGCCACATCCTCACAGCTTTACTTCTGCCAGTACCTCGTCTCCTACCTTCCAAACTTTACATAAGCTCTCCTGCAAATATCCGTTCTTTCAGGAGTGCTAGTTCTGCAAGGTTCGCAGGAGAGCTTCTGTAAAGTTTGGAAGGTAGGAGACGAGGTACTGGCAGAAGTAAAGCTGTGAGGATGTGGCGTGAGTCGTGCGTGTGTAGCTCAGGTGGTAGAGCACTTGCCCGCGAAAGGCAAAGGTCCCGAGTTCGAGTCTCGGTCCGGCACACAGTTTTAATCTGCCAGTAAGTTTCATATGAGCGCACACTCCGCTGCAGAGTGAAAATCTCATTCTGCTTATAACTTATTCAACCGGTTGGAAGGTTTTCCAATAACTTTCGTCAGTGCTACTTATGTCCATTAGCAACACGTAATCTGCCCGTTTCCACTTACTCAACACAGAGAAGTTGAGCAGACACTGGGCAAACATTGGGTACAAGTGAGTTTCGGACGCCCTTGGGCTCCCTCACGTGGGATGAGTGCATCCCGCTTCCCTACAGCGCTATTCAGACGGTACGGTCACCCGTCCAAGTGCTAGCCAAGCCCGACAGCGCTTAACTTCGGTGATCTGACGGGAACCGGTGTTACCACTGCGGCAAGGCCATTGGCAACTCATATGTAAGCGTTTCAACCTTCACATAACTAATTACTTTCTGGGGTCAGAAATTGTGGGAATCGAACAGAGCCAAGTAATGAATTATAGGGCAGTTCCTGTGCCACCTTACGAAGATTTCCTCGCTCGTCGATACAAAGGTGGAGACCGCTTCTAATTTCACATGAGTCGACAACTGGTGAGGCATAATGTCTTCTAGATCTTTGGAGTAAAGTATATATTGGGTACGTAAACTAGCACATCACTTCACCATTGCCGTATTTTGCATGGCATAGCTGGTAGTTGCTATTTCGTTCAGTGAAGAAATAGAGCAAGCTTCAATCTGGAGGTTGCTTTACTAGCTGTGGCTCTATCGAAGTTCGTGAAGCTTAGCCCTTCTCCCGTATGATAACCCGCTCGCTCAGGCAGTTCCGTGGAGACGTACTGTCGAACGCGGAATCTGTAACCAGGCATAAACATAAGGCTACACTCTAGTCAAATACTTTCAGAAGAAGTATGCCTGGTAACACATAAATTTATATCCCAAGTTATCAAATTTCTCTATTCCTTATTTTTGCATCCTGTCTACTTGCGGTCATCTCAGTTACATTGCAGCCCAAATAGTAAAGGTCAGACTGGTGCTCAGAAATCAAATGCTATACACTAAGATGACAAAAGCCATGGCGTACCTCCTAATACAGCGTCCTTTAGCCCGGTGCAGTGCAGCAACTCGACGTGGCATGGACTCAACAATTCGTTGGACGTACAATGAGAAATATTGAGAGGTGCTGCCTCTATATCCGTACATAAGCGCGAAAGTATTGTAGTGCAGGATTTTGTGTGCGAACTGACCTCTCGATTACACGCCAAAAATGTTCGATGGGATTCATGTCGGGCGACCTGAGTGGCCAAATCAGTCGTTCGAATTGACTACAATGTTCTTCAAACCAATCGCGAACAGTTGTGGCGCAGTGACAGGGAGCATCGTTATCCGTAAAAATTCAGTCGTTGTTTGGGAAAATGAAGTCTACAAACGCTTGAAAAAGTAGCCGAACGTAGCCATTTCCTGTCAGTGATCAGTCCACTTGGGCAAGAGAACCCAATCTATTTCACGTAAACACAGCCCACATCATTATGGAGCCACCACCATCTCGCACAGTGCCATATTGACAACTTGCATCCAAGACTTCGTGAAGTCAACCCCACACTCGAATCCTACCGTGTTACCAACTGAAATCGGGACTCATCTGACCATCCCAGGGTTTTCCTGCCGTCTAGGGTCCAAGCGATATGGTTATGAGCCCATTACAGGCGCTGCAGGCGATGTCATGAAGGCCGTCGGCCGTTGCATTGTCGCTGGTGAAAGGTAATGTCTGAAATTTGTTATTCCCGGCACAATCTTCACTCTGTGAATCTCGGAAGATTGAATTCCCTAACGATTTCCGAAATGGAATGTTCCGTGCGTCTAGCTCCAACTACTATTATGGTCGTCCTGCCATAATCGGCAACACTTACATCGGAAACCATTTCACTTGAATCCGCCAACTCACTGCCTTATGTACGCGATACTATTGCCATCTCTATATGTGCAAATCGCTACCCATGACTTTTGTCATCTCCCTCTAAATTTAATCGAAAATTAAACAAAGTAAAAACTTTTAAATACAGAGGGGTCCAAAAAAAAATGTATCTACTGTTTAAAAGTCAATAACTGGCAAACTAATTGACGGAGTCTTCTCGTCTTTGGTAGTGCAATAGTTTATAGTTTCAGCAATCGCCACACAAGCGTTGTATTGCGCAGTTTTGTTTTGTCAGATGACAGTCGCCAGATAATCAGTGTTTTGTTCTTAGTTGCAACTAGTTACTCGAGTAAACATGGCTGGCGCAAGGCTTACATTCATGAAAGGAGGTCAGTTTTGAAGTGGTATTTTAAGTACGAAAACATTAGTGAGGTTCAACGGCAATGGCGAAATGAGTATCAAACAGAGCCACCGACACGTTTAACGATTCGTCGCATTCGAGACAAATTTGAAGCCGAGGGCTGTGTTAAAGATGTACACAAACAACGATCTGGACGACCTGTAACAGTAACAAGTCCAGCTAACTTCCGTCGTGTGTTACAACAATTCACTCGCGCACCACAGTAGTCTGTGAGACAGTGTGAGTCGAATTTTGAAGACAGCAAAGTGGAAGTGCTACATCCCACGATTTTTACACGCAGTGAATGAGGACGACCCAGATCGTAGAATGGAGTACTGCTAGTGGTTTACTAGCATGGTGCGCAATGATGAAGAGTTTGCAGAGATGATTGTGTGGTCTGATGCGGCACAGTTCAAACTCAATGGTACAGTAAATCGCCACAGTTGCATCTACTGGGCCGCCGAAAATCCGAACGTCTATGTAGACAAAGCCGTGAATTTGCCAGGAGTAAATGTGTGGTGTAGGTTGTTTTACCGGAGCTTGATTGGGCCATTCTTCTTTGACGGCACAGTTACGGGTGAGGTGTACCTTCCGAAGCTTCAGACATCCATTTTACCTGCATCCGAGACTTTTATGGAGACGGAAGAGTTTACTTTCATCAAGATGGGGCCCCAGCCCACTACCAAAATCGTGTTAGGGCGTATCTTGACGAAAATCTACCAGGAAAGATGGATAGGCCGTAGAGGTGCTGTTGAGTATCCACCACGTTCCCCAGACCTAACTCCTCTGCACTTTTACCTGTGGGGAACACTAAAGGACGTCGTTTATGGACAAAAGCCACGCACACTGGATGAACTTGGAGAATCCGCCGTACATTCATGTGCAAATATCCAACTCAACACGTTGCAGTCAGTAGTTCGTGCTGCAGTTTGGCGGCATTGTTTGTGTGTGGGTGTTAACGGTGGCCATTTCGAACACCTACAGTGATATCTTTAAGTTGGACTTTAAGCTACACTTTCACCAAAAATGAGACAACTCCGTCAATTAGTTTGCAAGTTTTGGTTTTTTAAACAGTGGGTACATTTTTTTGGACCTCTCTGTAGTATCCCAGTACTGACACTTTTTGTCCTAAAAGTAATAACCCCTGAGGAGTCTGGCAATTTCTCTCTTTCTGTTGAGAACTCTGAATTCTGTTTTCTGCCGTTTGTCCCCGTACTGGCTCTTTTCCCGTACAGGGAACACAGAATTTTGTCGCTGCTGCGTGTGATTTACCGACTGCAATATCGAGTACAGCAGCTGAGCATGACTGGAGACGTTCACCTAATTTGTTATCAAGACTTTACGCCGTCGCTGCGCGGACGGAGCTGGTAAGTGCTCGGCGGACACGGCTGGTAATATCGGGCGCGCACAGCACGTGCGCACGCAGTCCCAGCCCCAGCCCCGGCTCATGAAATATTAGCGGCTCGTTTTAAGACCTCCCGGGGCGCACCACCCCCGCCCTCCCCTGAGCTCAATAATTCAGAGGGCGCTGCCACGGGCCGCAGCGGCCGCGCCGAGCAGAGGCGAGCCGCGCGCAAATTGTGACCACGGCGGAGCAGCGCCCAGCCGCTCACTGCGCATGCGCCAGTCGTGCCGTCCCTCCGACTGTACACACAACCCTAGCCGTGTGCTACTCACAAGGGAACCTCCCCATCGCACCCCCCTCAGATTTAGTTATAACTTGGCACAGTGGATAGGCCTTGAAAAACTGAACACAGATCAATCGAGAAAACAGGGAGAAGTCGTGTGGAACTATGAAAAAAATAAGCAAAATATAAAAACTGAGTAGTCCATGCGCAAGATAGGCAACATCAAGGACAGCGTGAGCTCAGGAGCGCCGTGGTCCCGTGGTTAGCGTGAGCACCTGCGGAACGAAGGATCCTTGGTTCGAGTCTTCCATCGAGTGAAAAAGGCTGATTTTTTAGTTTTAGACAATTATTATCTGTCCGTTCGATGCCATCACTTTTTTGGGAGTGATGACCACATCTACAAGAAAACCTAAATCGGGCAAGGTAGAAGAATCTTTTTACCCATTCGCCAAGTGTACAAGTAAGGTGGGTCGACAACATATTCCTGTCATGTGACGCACATGCCGTCACCAGTGTCGTATAGAATATATAGGACGTGTTTTCCTGTGGAGGAATCGGTTGACCTATGACCTTGCGATCAAATATTTTCTGTTCCCATTGGAGAGGCACTTCCTTTCGTCTACTAATCAGACCGTTTTGCGGTGCGGTCGCAAAACACAGACACTAAACTTATTACAGTGAACAGAGACGTCAATGAACGAACGGACAGATCTTAACTTTGCGAAAGTAAAGAAAGTAAACTTTTCACTCGAGGGAAGACTTGAACCAAAGACCTCTCGTTCCTCAGCTGCTCACGCTAACCACGGGTCCACGACGTTTCTGAGCTCATACAATCCTTGATGTTGCCTACCTTACGCATGGACTACTCAGTTTGCTCAGTTTGAATATTTTGCTTATTTTTTTCATAGTTCCACACAACTTCTACCTGTTTTCTCTATTGATCTGTGTTCAGTTTTTCAAGGCCTACCCACTGTGCCAAATTATAACTAAATCTGAGGGGGGTGCGCTGGGGAGGTTCCCTTGTCAGTAAGGTGTTCCGCACGCTTCTTCTCTGAGCATACGATTCCTGCTCTGTCCCACTCTTTTAACAGAGAACTCGGTGCTAGTCAGATATCCGTCATAAAACGCTACCAACTGGGGCAAGCTCGAACAGGAATCCGAAAGTTGCGTTTCCGCGTGTTCTTGCCTATTACGCTCAAGTATTACGTTGACGCTATTACAACTCTAAGTTTATTTTATTCTGAATGAAGTACGCATTGATATTCTTGTAGTTCCCAAAGATAGCAGTGGCTCAGACAAGCACTGCGAAATAACGGAAGTTCTCAAGCAGGAGGCGTCTGGCCAGAGACAGCGGAGTTGTTATCGATGTTACGGAGATATTAGTCTATGATGGCAGCCATACTCGTATCGCCTGGGCTTATCTTGTGGTATGGGAGAGATAGATACAAGCGGAATTGCCGGACTGAAGTGAGAAATCGCGGTGGTATCAGAATCATTATATAAAATGTCATACACAGTGCAGCGAATGTAAATGATCATGCTTGCTCAGAAGCTGGATATAGAGTGAGATTGTGTAGTAAACATTTAGTTTTAGCATACCAAACGCTTGGCGTCGTTAAGACACATTGAATGATAATTATGGATATGGAACATTTTCGTTAATGATTAACAAGGAATTATGAAGTTAAATATCTTTGAAGCTCTTTTTAAGAAGTTACTTTTTAAATAAAAAACTACACCCTGATTTAGGATCATTCTCTGTGTAATTGCATTGTAAACATGTCTATCGATTTATATTTGTGCTTCAGCTTTAAGCAAAACGCAGTAATGTAGTTTGTTACTACTGTGGTGCCACCTGATGGCTGGCTGTAATATCTACCATTTTTATTACACAATCTCAGTCTGTATGCAGCTCTTAACCGACCATGAGTATATTTGGTGCACTTTGTGTAATATTGTACACAGGGTGTTAAAAAAGAGTGTCGAATACATTGAGAGGTGGTAGTATCGAAACAAGTCCAATAATTGCGGGTCCGGAAGCGCATGCTTTCCGAGGTAAATGCAGGTTTATAGGAACGACTGCGCGACGCTTGGCACAATCGTTGTGGTGTCGCCCCGTTATATGTGTCGGCAGGGTATTTTGACGTCTTGCGCACACTACTCTACCTACCGTTAGGTGGTCTGCAGTCAGTTGTGTGGTTCGAGTCACGTTGCAGGCTAGTTTAAATTTTGTCGTGTCTATGTGCCTTGTTTCACAGTACTGTCAATCCTAGGTACGTGCCGTGCTGTTTTACGTTCTTCACTAATGTGTGACTGTTATGGCGTTGTTTGTCCCAACAAATGATGTAGTACACTTGCATTTTCTCGCTTCCACCACTTGTTATGAACTGACAACTGCTACTCGACGAGTGAAATGGCGGATCTGGTACTCTGCTGCAGTTCAGCAAATGGACGGAGCCTGCGAGCCCGTGCGCTCTACTCTGAGAAATATCCACTGCGTAGAATGCGCTCTGATAAGCTGTTCGGCAGACATTTCCAGCGTCTGGGGACACCGGTACCATTGCATCTCGGGGGACCGACAGTGGAAGGTCCCGCACAGCCCGCACTCATGACGTGGAGGAATGTGTGCTACGTTCTACATCTACATCTACATCCGTACTCCGCAAGCCACCTGACGGTGTGTGGCGGAGGGTACCCTGAGTACCTCTATCGGTTCTCCCTTCTATTCCAGTCTCGTATTGTACGTGGAAAGAAGGATTGTCGGTATGCTTCTGTGTGGGCTCTAATCTCTCTGATTTTATCCTCATGGTCTCTTCGCGAGATATACGTAGGAGGAAGCAATATACTGCTTGACTCTTCGGTGAAGGTATGTTCTCGAAACTTTAACAAAAGCCCGTACCGAGCTACTGAGCGTCTCTCCTGCAGAGTCTTCCACTGGAGTTTATCTATCATCTCCGTAACGCTTTCGCAATTACTAAATGATCCTGTAACGAAGCGCGCTGCTCTCCGTTGGATCTTCTCTATCTCTTCTATCAACCCTACCTGGTGCGGATCCCACACTGCTGAGCAGTATTCAAGCATTGGGCGAACAAGCGTACTGTAACCTACTTCCTTTGTTGTCGGATTGCATTTCCTTAGGATTCTTCCAATGAATCTCAGTCTGGCATCTGCTTTACCGACGATCAACTTTATATGATCATTCCATTTTAAATCACTCCTAATGCGTACTCCCAGATAATTTATGGAATTAACTGCTTCCAGTTGCTGACCTGCTATTTTGTAGCTAAATGATAAGGGACCTATCTTTCTATGTATTCGCATCACATTACACTTCGCTACATTGAGATTCGGTGGAAGAAACTCCTGGGACCAGTGTGCGATGATAAGCAGTAAGCAGCAGTAGCAGAAGACGTGTCTCACTCTCTTATGGGGGGGGGGGGGGGGGGGGTACTTCATGAACAGTTGCTGTAGCCATATCTTCCAGAGAGCGTTCAGGCCGTAAGGCTACAAGATTATCATCGCAGATGGCGAGTCTATCAATGGCTGTTGCAAAAGTGTACCGCAGATTCACAAGAGAGCCGGCCGCGGTGGCCGAGCGGTTCTAGGCGCTTCAGTCCGGAACCACGCGGCTGCTACGGTCGCAGGTTCGAATCCTGCCTCGGGCATGGATGTGTGTGATGTACTTAGATTAGTTAGGTTTAAGTAGTTCTAAGTGTTGTGGACTGATGACCTCAGATGTTAAGTCCCATAGCGCTTGGAGCCATCTGAATTCACAAGAGATGGTGTTGTGAATGTGAATAACCGGGATATCTAGGCAGATGTAAATCTCCAAGCAATTCAGGAAAGAGGGCATCGACACTGATTATCAGTCAACGTATGTGCAGGCGTACTTAGCGATAGAGTAATGGGGAGTTACGTGCTATCACAAAAATTAACTGGGGCGCATTATCTGGACTTTCTCATTAATGTATTGCCTACCGTGCTGGAAGCTGTGCCATTGCAGCAACGAACACAAACGTGGTTCATGTATGATGGCGCACCAACGCACTTTTCTCGCAGTGTGCGAGAACATCTGACGCGGACAACTCAGGACAGCTGGATTAGTGGGAGTGGGAGGCACACCTTGGCCTGCTTGTTCCCCAGACCTCAGTCCCCTAGACCTTTGGTTATGCGGACCTTTGAAGGAATTGGTCTAAGCCATGCCAGTCAACTATGTGCGGACACTACTGGGTCACGTCTTCAATGTGTGCCAGCAAATACAATAGCTGGGTACACTTCAAAGGGTGGGTCATTTCTTACGCCGGATGGCAGAGGTGTGCGCTATCATGAATGGACGCCACGTTGCACATCTCATGTAAACACGTGTTTATCGCAGAAAGCATGCATTTCCGGTCCCATGTTTTTTGGACCTATCTCAGAAAGTATGCATTTCCGGACCTATGTTTATTGGACTTATAGTTCTTGTTTCGACACTTTTCTTTAACGTCCTCCATAATGGATGTTTTATTTTGACATGCCGCTATACTATTCCATGCATGTACTTGGATTTCTTATTATTATGTGACGCAAATTGTTGCACAGACAGACAATTTTCTTTGAAGTTTATTGCGTAACGTAC
The DNA here is from genome assembly GCF_023897955.1 of Schistocerca gregaria. Taxonomy (NCBI): domain Eukaryota; kingdom Metazoa; phylum Arthropoda; class Insecta; order Orthoptera; family Acrididae; genus Schistocerca; species Schistocerca gregaria. The sequence continues at coordinate 313,365,427 of NC_064923.1, read as the reverse complement.
GTTATGGATCAATATTTTGTTAAAAATGTTACGTAGACATCTCACATCCACTTTCGTGCTTACTCGGTTTATGCTTTACAGATCCGAAAATGGCGACAAAGTTTGCCGAAACCGGTAATCTGAAGCAATTCTCTGTTAAAGCGACCGTAGCTTTTGAAATTCTATTTGATATCAGTCAAAATCACCCCCCTGAATTAATAACGACTCACATTGAAAAATGATGAGTGAAATAGAAAAGTAACTAGCATCCAGGAAACTCATCACACAGAGCTGCGTTAGATATATTTTTTTTTAACCGGTTTTATTCTTAAGACTATCGCCTGGTCTGGTACGTGTACCATCGTTAAGAACACAAAAGTGCAACAGAACCTCAAACACGAAACGTCACATAGACAACGATAATACAAAAGCACTACTCACCGAAAAACTGGCCAATACAAATCACATGTCATCCATGCAGAAACACAAAATCACACTATCAGGCTCATGAACAATAGCAAAGTAGACCATCATTTTCCCGCGTCAGCATTTATCTTTCCACACAATAACAAATAATAGAACACATGTAGTCAGGATACAAACTGAATAACCAAAGTACTCATAACCTCAAAGATAAAGTCACAAAGACTTCTAATCGATGTGAGCAGTAGAGCACAATGGTAAATTCAAGATAAAACAACCATATTACCAAACATTAGTATTCTAATTATGACTATTGAATCACGGAAGTTCTTTCTGATTCCTCATAATATTACTCGCCACATACGTGTCTAAAGCTACACATCAGAATAGCTGTGCCGTAATTTGCTGAGAAACCTCAAGAAGTCGTCACCTATGTAACATCAGTGTAAGCTACAGCTTCGGACACGTTAGCTGTAATGCATAAGATAATCTGTCGTTACGTTAACGCACAGACTGCCGTGGGTTTCCATCTTGTGCTGTGACCATAACCTTGTTGCTTATGCACGTCCGCATGCCGTTGCAGCAGGCTTCCGTTGTGCAAGGGAAAAATATTTGATAGAACAGGGCTCGTGTCCAGCAGCAGACAGTTCGGCTCGTGAACTGAGTAGCCTACATACCGTTAATTAGGTCACTCTTGGGAGGGGTAGGCCCTCACAACGCTCCTCTTCGGAAAACAGATTTATAAGAACGGAATTCAGTTCATAGGCATTAGCAGCATCGAAAGAGGTCGTATGTGCCGGCCAAGGTGGTCTCGCGGTTAAGGCGCTCAGTCCGGAACCGCGTCACTGCTACGGTCGCAGGTTCGAATCCTGCCTCGGGCATGGATGTGTGTGATGTCCTTAGTTTAGTTAGGTTTAAGTAGTTCTAAGTTCTAGGGGACAGATGACCACAGATGTCAAGTCCCATAGTGCTCAGAGCCATTTGAACCATTTTTTTTTTAGAGGTCGTATGTGCTATATTCCTGTACGCAGTACCCGCATTCTGTATTGGCGCTCGGTCTAGGGCGCTACAGTCATGGGCTGTGCGGCTGGTCCCGGCGGAGGTTCGAGCCCTCCCTCGGGCATGGGTGTGTGTGTTTGCCCTTAGGATGATTTAGGTTAAGTAGTGTGTAGGCTTAGGGACTGATGACCTTAGCAGTTAAGTCCCATAAGATTTCACACACATTTGATTTTTTTTTTTTTTTTTTTTTTTTGTATTGGCGCTCCATTTCTGTTGCCAAACTGACTTACGCGTTCAGTAAATTTCAAACACATTAAATGATAAAATAAACAGTTTGTATGGAAGTGCTTTCACGAATTTTAATTGTGCTGCGTTAAGTGCTCTACCCTTTGTTTACTTCTCATTAAATTCGTCGCATGACCGCCTCAGTTGCTGACTGCAATGAGGATGGCCCGGGCTCAATTTTTCCTCGGCGAGCAACGAGAGAAAGATTCCACTCAGCTTTTTTGATCCCAAATGAGGCGCTCTTGAACCGCATCCAGTGCCTCCGCTGTCTGGAAAGTTGGTGTAGAGCAAAGCGCTGGCGCTGTGCACCTGCATCCCGCTTCCGAATGACGGCACATGACGGAAAATGAAAGTGCAGCCGGTATGCACGGTGTGGTTCGGTGAAGCTGATTGCGGAAATACTTTCTAGGGTTTCGTACTTCGAACAATAAAAACGGAATCCTTATAGGATCACTTTGTTGTCCGTCTGTTAAGACCTCTTTCCTCAGGGATGGGTAGAGGCCTCAAGTTGAAACTTATATCAATTACTAACGTCTACAGTGTGTTGGCGACGTAAGAAAGTTAAGCTTCTAAGTCAGTGTAATCAAAAGGTGCTCATTAAAATCTACCCTTGGTGTTCCAGAAATGTTGTGACGAACTTCGATGGGTTGTAGAGTGTGTCTTGAGAATCGAGTCGAGGATAGGAACCCAAGAGCACCCAACGCCGGCCGTGGTGGCCGAGCGGTTCTAGGCGCTTCAGTCTGGAACCGCTCTGCTGCTACGGTCGCATGTTCGAATCCTCCTCGGGCATGGATGTGTGTGATGTCTTTAGGTTAGTTAGGTGTAAGCAGTTCTAAGTTCTAGGGGACTGATGACCTCAACTGTTAAGTCCCATAGTGCTCAGAGCCATTTAAACCATTTTTTGGACCCAACGATGCTACAGAACATGGAAATTATAGGCGCCAGCACCTGACACTAAGCCACCCCTTCGGCAGCAAACGTGAATTTGTACACTGACTGGCAGTAGGCGGAACGTCTCGCACTGTTGTTTTTTATTCAGTGACTGCGTCTGATTAGCAGCGGAGAAGATGGGGAGCTAGCTTCTGCGTGGACAGGCCTTGTCTCCTATGAATGCAGCGCTTTCTTGCTTTGGTGGATGACGGTTTCAGTCATGGGTTTCCATCTGCACTTTATCTTTCACCTGTAAATGGGAAAACGCCAGAGATTTTAATGACTGCAGGAGAAAAATAAACTGCATGTGGAAACCTGTGTCCAAAACTATCACCTACCAAGACAACAAAGCATTGCACACATAGAAGGCCTGTCTACACATCGGCTACTTCCATCTTCTGTATTGGCGATAGTGGCAATCAGTCGCGATCGCTGTATAACAATCAACAGTGCGAGATGTTCCGCCTGCGGTTCGTCAGCATACACAATCACTTTCGCTGCCTTGACAAGGGTTCTTATCTTCGATTTGTTCCTTCAGACGCCATCCACCATGCCTTGATATTTATCGCAACATTTCTGGGACACCCTGTAAACGAAATATCTTTAAACATAATTAAGTCGGTACAGAACCCTCAGAGCGTGAGTCCTACTCGCAATTCTCCAGTTTTTATTTACTTTTACGCATAAATCAACTGTCATTGAAACAGCGCATGATGAATGTGTAAGATTTGTGGCAGACACAAAAAGCAGACCATGAGCAGGGCAATGGCGTCGCGAAAATTTAAGCCATCCAACAACAGGTCACGAATGGAACGGAGATTGCGGTAGTAGTTTTTTTCCAATTTGTCAGTATGTGACCTACACAAATATGTTCATTTCCAAAGGACCGTAGCTCCACTGATTAATGGGGCAGTGATGTGAACATCCTGCGATGGGACGGTGCTGTGAACATCCTGCGAAATGTCGTGACTTTACTTTTGCATCTCGAATCTCTCGAGTGTGAAAAAAGTGTGTTGAATGTGTCGTAGAGAGGCGTAGCGAAAACAGCCGTAAGCGGCAATCACGACGCGTCCACCAGAGCTTTACTTCCAGAGACAGGTTGCCGTAAAAATATCGTCGATTGGTCCGCCTGCCGGTAATCTCGGCGCGCGATTTTTTTGTGGCGTTTTACGTTAATTAATTAAACTCACGATTTCAATTTAGGATTTAATTAGCGGGGATAATTCAGCTCGCGGCGTGAAAAGCTGGCGCCGGAGAGCGAGGCGCGCCGCGGCCTTTACGTAATGGAGTGAGTGCACCCGATAGAGCCGTTTGGCGGCTGCCGGCCGGCCCACAAGAAGGCTGCTATTACCTGCCGAGCGTACACGCTGTTTATAGCGTGGCGAAACGTTCACTCGTATGGCGGTTATTACGCTACGGCTAACCACTAAGCTTGCGACACGGCTATCAAAGACTTTTTTTTTCTAAGTTGAAATAAATACCACATACTCATTGTTTCCCTCGTCTATAGAACTTCTGCAGCATCAGGCACCTTACAATATCAAGCGTGAACTTAATTATCTGGATCTATACAGCGGCTCTGTGAAAGGCCTGAAGGACTACGTTATGTAGCTACCGAATTACGTATGGATGGTAAAGCTTACGAAAAATTAGTTTGTACTGCCATGAATAAGTTACATCTTAAGCAAGAGTTCGCCGTCTCAGTGCATGCATTACAACGTAAATCGGGAAACATTGTCGCTAACCAAGTTGTTACACTAAGTGATCAAACGTATCTGGACACCCGCAAAAACACACATTTATCAAAAATGGTTCAAATGGCTCTGAGGACAAGCACTTCACATCTGAAGTCATCAGTCCCTTAGAACTTAAAACTACTTAAACCTAACTAACCTAAGGACATCACGTACATCCATGCCCGAGGCAAGATTCGAACCTACGACCGTAGCAGTCGCGCGGTTCCAGACTGTAGCGCCTAAAACCGCTCGGCCAGCCTGGCCGGCCATACATTTATCATACTAGGTGCATTGTACTGCCACGTACTCCATATCAGCGACCTCGGTAGTCATTAGACATCGTGATAGAGCAGAACGGGGCGCTCCGTGGAACTCACGGACTTCGAACCTGATGATTGGGTGTCACTTGTGTCTTACGTCTGTACGCGAGATTTCCGCACTCTCTAAGCATCCCTAGGCCCACTGTATCCGATGTGATAGTGAAGTGGAAATGTGAAGGGACGTGTACAGCACAGAAGCGTACAGGCCGACCTCGTCTGTGGACTGACAGAGACAGCCCACAGTTGAAGTCGGTCGTAATGTGTAATAGGCAGACATCTATCCAGACCATCACACGGGAATTCCAAACTGCATCAGGATCCACTGCAAGCACTATGAGAGTTAGGCAGGAGATGAGGGAACTTGGATTTCATGGTCGAGCGGCTGCTCATAAGCCACCCATCACGCTGGTTAATTCCTAACGACGCCTCGCTTGGTGTAACGAGTAAACATTAGACGATTGAACAGTGGAAAAAAATTGTGTGAAGTGACGAATCACGGCACACAAATGGCAGGGTGTGGGTATGGCGAATCGCAGGTGAACGTCATCTGCCAGTGTGTATAGTGCCAACAGTAAAATTCGAAGGCGGTGGTGTTATGGTGTGGTCGTCTTTTTCATGGAAGGGGCTTCAACAACCCCTTTTGCTTTGCGTGGCATTAGCACAGCACAAGCCTACATTGAGGTATTAAGCACCTTCTTGTTTTCCACTGTTGAACAGCAATTCGGAGATGGCGATTGCATCTTTCAACACGATTGAGCACCTGTTCATAATGCATTGCCTGTGGCGGAGTGGTTCACGATAATAACATATCTGTAATGGACTGGCCTGCACAGAGTCCTGATCTGTCCCGTTGAAATGTGGCCTGTAGAGATGCCTGAAGCAGGGGGACTACCTCAGGCTCCACAACCTCCATTAGGTACCCGTTGCTGTTCAAAGTCACGCAATACGTACGTGGCAAAATCGGTTGTTGCAACCGATGGCGCCCCAAACCATCACTCCTGGTGTTTGTCCGCTATGCCGCTCTACAGTGCAGCCCACTAGGTTGCGCTCACCACAGTACCGCCGGACATGTATGCGGCCATCACTGTAGGGCACGTTGAAGCGGGACTGATCCGAAAAGATTACGTGTTGCCACTCAGCACCCCAGTGACTGTGTTCACGTGGCCGTTGCAGTCAGAGGAGCTTGTGGTCTCTGGACAATGGAAGCCGACGTAATGGCATGGGTGCAACCAGTCCAACACAACAGACGGCGACGAACCGTCGATGCAGACAAGTTCACACCTGTTGCAGTGCTCCAGCGACGAGCCAACACGCCGGCCGCGGTGGTCTAGCGGTTCTAGGCGCTTCAGTCCGGAGCCGCGCGACTGCTACGGTCGCAGGTTCGAATCCTGCCTCGGGCATGGATGTGTGTGATGTCCGTAGGTTAGTTAGGTTTAAGTAGTTCTAAGTTATAGGGGACTTATGACCTCAGCAGTTGAGTCCCATAGTGCTCAGAGCCATTTTTTGACGAGCCAACACTGTGGATGATGCTGTATGGTCCGTAATGGCCATGCGGAGAAGATGACTGTCATCCCGTGCTGTGGTCATATTCCGTGGTCCAGTTCCTGCTCGTCGCTGCGTACGACCTTCCACACACGCGTCACTGTAGTAGCAGCAGCATGCCCTGTGTGAGCCGAAATGTGACGGTAAGACAACCCCGTTTCCCGGAGATCGATCATTCTGCCCCGTTTGAACTCGCTCACATGTCAATATGGCTCCCTTTGACGTCGACGAGGCATACTGGCACTCACTGTATTGTTTCCACGTTGTGTGACAGCTCTGCACCGACTACACTAGGCTCAGTACCAACCCTTCCGGGCCCTCACGAGAGGTCTCTGCTCGGCCTACGTGTATCCTAAGTGTGGCGCTATTCGGGCGATTGCTTCTCGGTGTTGCACGTTTCACAAACGGCAGTGTATATACATTGCCCAATCAAATTAATGTGGCCACCCGCGTGAAGCATGAATAACCCAAGTTTTTCAGCGCAGACCGCTCCGAGGGTCAGTGAGGGTCTGGAAGGCGCCGTCAGAAGATATGGAGCCATGCTGCGGCCAGTCGTGTTAGGTTTCTCTGTTGATGACCCATGGTGCGTACAGCCTGATCGATGAGCTCCCACAGATTATCGATTGTGTTTTAATCCGGGGAATTTGGTAACCAGGGGAGTGCGGTAAATTCATCCCGGTTCTCTTCGAACCAGGTACGTCCACTGTGAGCTGCATGACACATTGCATTTAGGGGTCGAAATGATCCCCAAGGACAGATGTGTTCTTGCATTGGTCCTTTGTGCCTTTCAGAATGGCGAGATCACCAATGGAATGCCACCAAAACATTCCTCAGACCATAAAGCTCCCTCCTCCGTCCTGGACCCTTGCAGCGTGTTTGCTTTCAGACGTTTCATACCGCACACGCCAACGCTCACCACAATACCGCTGGACTTGTATGCGGCCATCAGTGTAGGACACGTTGAAGCGGGACTCATCCGAAAACATTACATGTTGCCACTCAGAATCCCAGTGGCGGTGTTCACGTGCCCATTGCAGTCGGAGGAGCTTGTAGTTTCTGGACAATGGCCTTGAACCCTGTTATCATGGTCAAACCAAGGCTAGGTTAATTTTTGCAAAAGGTAACCCATATTTTTTGTTCCATATTCGTGTTCTACGTGAAAAAATACGCATTGTTTGTAGGGAACATTTTTTTCGAAAAACCAGTGGTTTGTTGCCAGAGGGCTCTTCATTGTAACATATGTCACATGGGGCATAAAATATAATTCATCTGAAAAGGCCACCTGTTGCCTCTGAGTTGACGTCCAGTTGCGGTATTTTGGCGTGCAAATTCCAGCCTTCGTCGCTGATGAACAGCGGTCGGCGTAGGCACCTACTACGGAGGTCCTCGGCGGTCATTTGCTCAGCACTTACACGTTTATTCGCATGTACGCGTCTCTGCAGCTGTTGCTTCCCTCGTCTTGTATTGCGCGTTGTGTACCACAGTTGCCTCGGCGCCGGTTGAGGATATCGCAATTTGCCGTGAGCGATATACTTTGACTACGGTGGCAAACGAACAGCTTATTATCTTAGCCGATTCGGAAATGCTTCCACCCTTGCTCGAAAGCCAATGATCACTCCCCATTATTGCACGTCGGTGTCGGTCATAGGGGGTGATAACTTTAATGTGACTGGACCATGTACAAAGTGTATGGTTGGTGCATTTCTTCTAGTAATTAATCAATAGCCACGGGGCTCAGCCAACATTATCATGGACAAAAAATATGCTCAAAGATCTGATCCTTCGGCAGTATTGCTTGCACACACTGTTAATGATGGGCGTGTAATTGCACGAACCAACACAATCTTTTCAAATTATACTGTGCGAACAAGTCGAACCGTGTGGTTTGAATGACGTGACACAGTTTCCATTAATAGCTATACTGGGTATCTCACTTTAATCTATATCGACCGATATCTCGGAGCGGCACAATTCTGAAAAAAAAGGTTAGCTTTATTTATGCAAAAGGTAACTCCCTATTTTTTGTTCCATATTCGTGTTCTACGTGAAAAAAACGCATTGTTTGTAGTGAACATCTTTTCGAAAAACCAATGGTTTGTCGCCAGGGGGCACTTCCTTCTATTTTTCCCAGGTTACCAGTATCTCGAGAACTAAGCAAAATTGGGAAAAATTTTCAATGAATGTACTGTAATGGTTTATGAACTCTATCGACTGGTGAAATTTTCGTGAACTTGAAAATTTTTCCTGATCTCGGTTCGTTCTCGAGATACTGGTAGCCTGGGAAAGTTACAAGGAAGTGCCCCCTGGTGACAAACTATTGTTTTTTCGAAAAAAAAATGTTCACTACAAAAAAGCGTTTTTTTCACGTAGAATACGAACATGAAATAAAAAAATAAGCGTTACCTTAAATGAACTTGACGTTGGTTTGACCCTGAAAACAGGGTTCAGGTCATTTCGAGGTAACCATTCCATGACACCCTTCAAGCCTTACAACTTTAACTAGGTTTTTTATTTCAGATTTGTGCCGCTCCGGCCGGTATAGATGAAAATGGGACGCCCTGTCGGGGTAGGTAAACGCCTGTTGCTGAATTTCTCCTTGTACATTCGTACGAGTTGCGGAAGCTACCTTCTACTGCACCTTAAATATAATCATATGGTCGTGTAACGCTTCATCTTCAGCAAACGGCCTTGAGCGGCAGCGAGTTACAAACTCCGCCGCGCACGCAACCCAGAAGACTGCGTGTTTTTTAGGTAGTGCGAATCGGCAGGCAGTTGTTGGGAAACATAACAGTTCACAGACACGTGCCTTATTGAAATCCTCCTGCTGTTTGGAATATTAACTTCCGGTTACTGCTTCCTTATCTCAGATAAGCTTCGTGATCTCTATTGCCTGAATAATTTTCACACTAAACGTTTGGGACACCCAATATCAGGGCCCGCCTGCACAGCCGGATCGCGTGTGAGCCAGGGCTCGCCCTATCTCGGTTTTGCTCTCACATTTGCCGGAGTACTCCATGCAGCGCGGCATTTCATTTAGCTTCGGTCGCCGCAACTCTTTTCAGTTCGGCAGAATCGTGGTATCAGTGCTGTTTAACCTTCGCCGTTTATTCGCGGCATGAAGGACATTCACGTGTCCAGTGTCGTCTGCACAAAAAGAGTTCGCCCCCGGTAGCTGAGTGGTCAGCGTGACAGAACGTCAATCCTAAGGGCCCGGGTTCGATTCCCGGCTGGGTCGGAGATTTTTCTCCGCTCAGGGACTGGGTGTTGTGTTGTCCTAATCATCATCATCATTTCTTTCCCATCGACGCGCAAGTCGCCGAAGTGGCTCAAATCGAAAGAATTGCAGCAGGCGAACGGTCTACCCGACGGGAGCTCCTAGTCACACGACATTATTATCACAAAAACAGACACTCTAGGGATCTATCGTCACAAGGAGAACTTAAAACGAAATAATTTATTTCGGCAGTATTGACACCAATATTACTTTAAAAACGAACAGCCAAGAAGGTGAATCCGTACTTCTGCAGAGAAGTTATGGCTGGTGTTTGCTATAAAATAGAAATAAAGAATGTCCCTTGTAGCATAACGATACCTTAACATTTCGCACAAGATTCTGGATATCGAAACGTAATTATGGCGAGTGATAACACACAAAGGGGCGAGTATATCGCTGCATAAAAAAGTAAAATAAAATAAAATAAACGACCATTACTTACGTACACTGGACGAGAGTTTATGTGTTTATAAATCAAGGTCCTTCAAAAATATTCAACAGTTCTTGAAAACATGTGTCTGAAGTAGGCATAAGAGTTCTCAGGCACGTGCCCTATTGAAATCCTCTTGCAGTTTCAAATATTTACTTCCGGTTACTGCTTCCTTAGCTCAGATAAGAAGACCATGGCTGCCAGAACAACGCACCCTTCCTTTGCCATATAAACTTTAGTAATAGGCGCCTTACTGCTATATACAAGTAACCTTCGATCTTAAGCATTGACTCTACTCCCGCTTTTATTGTAAAGCGCCGGCCCAAAAGCGTATAATTAACATATATTAAAGTATCCCTGTTTTCAGACCTGTGGTATCCAGTTAAAAAAAGTACATCGTTATGTTTTAATGATGCAATTATTTCAATGTCCTGGCAGAAAAATAAAATTTTAAGTAGTATGCGTCACTAAGCTCTCTCTATTTCTTGCGCCGTTTATGGAACATTTTGGGTGCATTCTGCTTTAGATATTGTATCGTAGGTGGACATCTGCGTTCTTAGTAAATATGAGTTTACTGGTACGGAAGGAAGTGACACTAGTGATAAGACACTAGACTCCGATTTGGGAGGACGGCGGTTCAAGTCTCCATCAGCCCATCAAATTTCCTGAGGCTAAAGGTGGGATTGTCCCTTTGAAAGACCAGTGCCGATTTCCTTTCCCAATTCGACTTCGTTCCCCATTTCGAGTTTGTACTCCGTCTCTGCTGGCTCCGTCGTTGACGGGGTCTTCGATCCAAATCTTCTTTCCATCCTACAGATTAACTGGAATATAGTGCCGTTGAAAATTCTTTGTTTTGGACAGTTTTATACAGCGAAACATGTTCCAGGGAGACCATTGTTTGTATAAAGAGCGTGCTTGTTCATTTTAACAGTCAAGAAATAGAATCTGAACATGATTCTGCTTCTGAAGAAGATTCGCATCAAGGACGTCTCTAAACTGCAACGGCAGATGAAAAAATCAACGATATGCTCACTATGGCATCGTTCGATCGGAGATTAATGCATACGAAATCACTGATTAAAAATGTAGGTTCAAAAATGGCTCTGAGCACTATGGGACTTAACATCTGTGGTCATCAGTCCCCTAGAACTTAGAACTACTTAAACCTAACTAACCTAAGGACATCACACACATCCATGCCCGAAGCAGGATTCGAACCTGGGACCGTAGCAGTCACACGGTTCCGGACTGAGCGCCTTAACCGCGAGACCACCGCGGCCGGCAAAAGATGTAGGAAATACCTGTAATGTCAGAAAAAAGAATACTGTATATTTTCCACGAAGAATTATCTTTGTAAGATGGTTGTTTCATTGCTTGAATGCCGACGAAAACAAAAGCACAAGATAATATTCGACTCCTTTTGAACAGGTTCCAACTAATGCCGTGGGTCAAGTTGTTGCTAAGGATAAAGCGCGAGCCAGCATTACAGGCCGTAATGGAAACAGCAATTAAAGCAACGAGTGGAGGAATGTGGGGCTGCAGCAAAATGGACGATGTCTTTCGTCTGTGAGAAATGTGTTTCCAGGAATCCAAACGGTATTCCTCCTCAGCTTTGAAAGGATAAAAATTTAGCTGTCGAATACTGCAAAAAGCAAAAGGACCAACAAGATGAAAAAGCATCGGGGAGAGGCTTGGACAGCAAAAAAGTTGCGCCAATCCACTAAGGTGATTTGTTACTGTAATTAATTGGAGATGACTGTTGGAATATCAGCCTTATTCGGCAGATAATGCAGTTGTGGATGGGTGTTTTAGACATCCTCTTGAATCGCATTTCAGAGATGGAACCAACGCACTGAAAACTTGCCCTGTTGTTAAAGGGAAACTCGTGGAGAAGAAAGAGCTGCCGGGCTGCGCAATTCTCTCTTTCCGCTCGGTGGGACGTCACTTTTTATTTGTTTTTTAATCTTTCACTCTCTCTCCTGAAGAAAGAGAGCGGCTGATGAGAGAGCTTATGCTCTTTTCAGTTACAGGTTCTGTTGTTCTGTTTGAACTCTGTTTATTAGTTATTGTGGAAAAAGGAGCAAAAAGGAGCAATTTATTTTTTGTCTACACTTCTTTCTTGATTTTTAGTTTTTAATATTTTTTCACTTTAATTCTGAGGAGGTGTGGTATAACCTAGCATTCGTATTACAGGGCTGGGAAACTCTTGCAATATCTCACCTAGGATTATTTTGTGGACTACAGGTGTGAGTGTTGTTTTCCTAGGTTTACTTCTTGCCTTTTGTATAAGAGATGTTCGATGTTTCTGGCTTGACCTGTTTGCAGTTCTATTTCGTTATAGTCTTTGTCTGTTTTGGCACATATTGTGCTGTTGTATGTGGCAGGTAACTGTACTGGGAAAATTGACAATTAAGTTTGCATCTTTAAGTAAAGCTGTCGTCATTGCATTGGTATTTAATTTCTTCAGTGTGATTTTACTAGTAAATTCGGTGAATCGATACTTTCAAAGTTGGCTGTTTCTTATGTGGCATTGTTCTGTATAATTATACTAAATCTTGTAGCTATTATTAAGATTCTTCGTACCGAGTTGAATAATCTCTTTCTTCGGTTTGGGTTAGCCGTCCAGACAGGCGCTGCACATTCGAGAACTGGTCTAATGAAGATCTTGTATGCATATGAACTAACGTTTCTTTTTAAGCGCCGTTAGTGGGTCCTTTAAAAACTGCAACGGCAGATGAAAAAAATCAATGATATGCTCACTGTGGCATCGTTCAATCGGAGATTAATGCATACGAAATCTCATTGTCTTGCTTTTGCTATTTTTCCTGTGGGAAGTTTCCAGAATAGTGTAGTGGTCACATTCATTACAAGATACTTAGCTTTCATTTTTTGTGCTATTTTTGGCCCTTGCTGAAGCCACCATGTCTTCTTGGGACAGAATATGGCTGCATCGAGTGTTAATCTCATGTGGTAGTGTGAGAAAGTTTTCTAAATGTTTGCGAATCGTGTGACTGAGGTGGTACTTGTACACTAAGTGGAATGTGGGAATGTGGGAAATCGCCTAAAAACCACATCCAGGCTGACCGGCACACCGACCCTCGTCGTTAATCTGCGGGGTGGACTTGATCCGGGGCTGGAACCAAACGCTTTTACGTACTCGCCTACGGCAATACGCTAAAGGTATAAAACTCCGCTCACCCTCACCGTAATGCTGATATTACTGAAACTACTTGAATTTTAATTGAAAGAATAACCACTCATTAGTGATACAATGAATTACTAATGAATGATACCGTAATATATTCCTTTATAACAAGGGACGTCGCCGGCATTAAAGAGCCAAGGCCTCGTACGACGCGAAAACAGTCGAAGGGGACTGAATTTGAAACAAAATGTCAAGATACACTAACTTTCTGCAGATCACAGATATAAGGAGACACTAATGAGGGGACCACAGGGCACTCGGATTTTTATTATTTTTTAAGTTTACGGTACGTGCGGATTACAATTGAAATATCGAATATGACAGTTGTAACACGAGCCGCATGGTTCTACCAGTAGCGCATTTGATTGGTAACAGCTGGATCGCTGTGTGGGTTTTATTTTTGCTTAGTTCGAATACCTACTACAGTGACTAGGGATCCAGCATGTTCGGTTCGCTAGACAAACAATCAAACAATTCGTATTAATGAGTTTTTGTACAACTAATCAAATACAATACTCAACTTTGGAAGTTACACAGATGAGTCGCAAGCTAAGGGCGACATACGAAATAATCAGTCTTTCCAGTGACTGCTGACTTCTAACTGACAAAATTCTGTCCTGAACTGCTATCGAAGTGCCTAACGTTGACGCTGCTAACAAGTGGCTAATCTTGAAGCTGCTATCGAACTGGGCCATCACCAGTCGGTCGCGGCGCTTATGTCCTCTTCACATAGGGGCCACTGCTACCGCGTTGTCGTCCTGGAGGGAGGTCTGGTCAGCGTGCGATTGGCTGACTTCTTCTGACAGCCTTCTCTTCCCTGTCATTCCCGACTGGCATACCGGCGCTTGACTTTACGCCGTAACACATACGTCAAAAAACACGCTCCAAATGAAAAGGAAAAAAAGAAGAAAAAACAGCGTACCACGAAAAAATTATCAGAATGGGGTGGAAATAGGTACACATTGTGTACACGTACAGACAAACAAATGACTACAATTTCAGGAAAATTTGATGATTTAGTCAAGGGAACGACCTTCACAAATTGAGCAAGTCAGTAAAGCATTGGCCCACCTCTGACCCTTACCCTAGCAGTTGGGCTTGGCAGTGGCTTTGCATTGACTAATGGTTGTTGCATATCCTCTTGAGGGATAACGCACCAAATTCTGTCCAATTGGCATGTTAAATCGTCAAAATTCCGATATGCTGAAGGGCCCTGCCCATAATATCCCAAACATCATCAATCTGTAAGAGATCCAGCCACCTTGCCGGCAAAGGTAGAGTTTAGCAAGCACGAAGACAAACAGCAGAAATTCTCGCCATTCTTGCGGAGTATGTATGTAGATGTAGAGTAACGAAATGACATCTTTGTGGATGCTAAGCACTACTACTACTACTACTACTACCACTACATGATCAGGCCCAGTGGACCGCACGCACCTACAAGTTTCCTCCTCCACTGTATTCTGTCCATTGCTGCTATCCGCCATCCGTTCACATCTATTGACACTTGGTTTAAATCTTCATGGAGTCCATCCCTCCAACGCTTCTTGGGTCTCCCTGGCGGTCTCTTTCCTGTAGGTGTGAAATCCAGGAGCTTCCGAGGCCATCTGTGATCCTCCATCCGGGCCACACGGCCGGGCCACTGCATTCCTTTGGCTTTGACAGTTCCTGCTATGTTGGGCTGCTGGTATAGTTCCTCAAGCTCTTGGTTGTATCTGATCCTCATTTCCCCTGTATCTACATCCAGAACCGGACCGAAGATCTTCCGAAGCACTTTCCTCCCATAAACAAGGAGCTTATGGAAGTCCTATTTCCGGATACCCCATGTCTCACAGCCATATGTAACAACAGGCTGGCTCAGGGTTTGTACAGTGGAATCTTGAACTGTGTGGAGTTCCCAGTGAAAAGTGCCCCTAGGTTTGAATTCTTGACCTCTCATGTAGGACTGGTCCCCAACCTGCAGTGATTGTAGATGATCAGCAGTCTGACAATGATCACGCGTCATAACGAGGTACTGTGTCTTGGCTTCGTTTATGTTTAGCACAAATTTGCTGGCAGCCTCCTTGAGTGCTTTGGTCATTTGCTGAGCACGCAGGAGCCATATATGAAAGCAGAATATAGGATAGGTAGCAGTGATTTGTCGGTACTGGTGAGGGACTCAGTGGAGTACTGGTAGTACTGAAGCGCGCGTCGGAAGCCCGTGCCCGCGGCGCTGCTCGCAGCATGCCGGGCAGGGATCAATGTACGCGCGCGCGCCTCGGGCTGTGGTTGCGGCGCTGGCGAGGCGTCCCGGTTGCGGACGACGAATGCAAATACACAGGCAGCTTGTCGCGCCCCGTGGCGCGGATAACGAGATGCTGCTAACGAGCAGACAAGCCTGCCCGGCGCCAGCGCACATTGTTCTCGGCGAGGGGTGATCCCCGCCAGCCGCAACTTTTGTCCCCCGCCGTAGCGCGCCTCCAGTAACCGCCAAACAAACCGGCCGGCCGAGTTGCGGAAGAATAGCCCGTGTGTGTGTCCTGTCTTTGCTCGCGTACACGCGTCGTCCGTCTTGCGAGCAGAAGACGTAACGAGAACATCGCGAATTAATTATATTTTTTCCCCTTTGTCACCGTCACTGAATTCATCATTAGTATTGTGAATAGCCTCTTTGCTTTGGAAACTCGTGGTGACATTGTCTGGCGTTTCGTAGTGAATCGACAATGAGGACTTTTGCCGAGGTGATGACATTATACTAGCAAACAATCTGCTTTTCTCTACCGAGATGTATGAAGCTAGAAGGAAGAACGCACAAAGGAGGTTAAAAGTATAAGAATCCGAATGCCTGTATACGCTCAAAATGAAGAATGTCCCTGCTGAAACCTCATAGCACTCTACTCTTGTGATTATAACAAGGAAGTATGCGACAATGAGCGACAAACCTTTCTTAACTTTTCCTTTTACACGGAATGTGGAATCAATGATACCATCGTTATTTGCGCCGAGCACTTTCACCAGTGGTAGCAAACAATAGAAGGTACACCTCCCCCATTTATCAAACTACGCCTCAGACCGAATCTCAAACCGCTGCGAGTTGGCGTACTCCGCTTACGTACTGCAGGGCTTCAGCTTGCCTGCCTCTCTCTTCCTTTCCTACTTTGCAAACCGAAGCGTCCGTAACGTCACTAACCTGGTAGCACTTACACGGAAACCACCGCTCTGCATCTCATGATAGCTTAACTGCGACTAAACACAATTTCCCGTATCGCTAGCACAACACGGCACTCCACTGTAAGCGGTCCACAATTTCAAGGTTGTCTGGTTGCAACAGTTAAGAAAAATTATATACTGTCTTCTTTCTTTTGGTTATAGTGCTGGATCTCCTGTCGTAACTGCATTACGAAAAAGAAATTATTATTCTAACGCTAGCGGTTTTAAGTACACCGCCGAAAAAAGAACGCAACACCCTTAAGCACAAGATCATTTGGTTTGCAAGAGAGGTGGCAGGTAGTTCATCATTGTAGAACTGTATGATAACTAATTAAACTCAAATGAACAACACATGTCACAGAAAGAGTGGCAGAACAGTCCCATCAGTACACAAAGTACTCATCCCCCACCCCCCTACTCTGCCGGCGACGCATTCTAATATGCAGTTGATCATATTGTTGTTGTGGTCTTCAGTCCTGAGACTGGTTTGATGCAGCTCTCCATGCTACTCTGTCCTGTGCAAGCTTCTTGATCTCGCAGTACTTACTGCAATCTATATCCTTCTGAATCTGCTTAGTATATTGGTCTCTTGGTATTCCTCTACGATTTTTACTCTCCACGCTGCCCTCCAATACTAAATTGGTGATCCCTTGATGCCTCAGAACATGTGCTACCAACCGATCCCTTCTTCTGGTCAAGTTGTGCCACAAACTTCTCCCCAATCCTATTCAATACTTCCTCATTAGTTATGTGATCTACCCATCTAATCTTCAGCATTCTTCTGTAGCATCACATTTCGAAAGCTTCTATTCGCTTCCATACATGGCTACACTCCATACAAATACTTTCAGAAAAGACTTCCTGACACATCTATACCCGATGTTAACAAATTTCTCTTCTTCAGAAATGCTTTCCTTGCCATTGCCAGTGTATATTTTAGATCCTCTGTATTTCGACCATCATCAGTTATTTTTGCTCCCCAAATAGCAAAACTCATTTACTACTTTAAGCGTCTCATTTCCTAATCTAATTCCCGCAGCATATCCCGATTTAATTCGACTACATTCCATTATTCTCGTTTTGCTTTTGTTGATGTTCATCTTATATCCTCCTTTCAAGACACTGTCCATTCCGCTCAACTGCTCTTCCAAGTCCTTTGCTATTGTCCCTACCATTTTGGCGCCTTTTCTTTCAATTCAGTAGTGGTTCTTGCAGGCTCCGGAGAACGAGTAAATTCCCACTTCATCATCTCCCAAACGTGTGCAACTGGCGAGAGATCTGGTGACCTCGCTGACCAGGCCAGTTATTGTACACCACAAATTGCAAGTTTCGTCCCAGCAGCCGTATATGGACATGCATTGTCCTGCTGAAAAAAGCACACCACTTTTCTGTCGAAGAAATGGCAGTAGCAGAGGGATAACAGCCTGTGAAATGTAGCAAGCTCTAGTTACTTTACCCAGCAGAAACACAAAGTGTGACCGTGAGTTCTAACTGATGGCCCCGCACACAATGAAGCCCAGGATGAGACCTGTGTGTCGTTGGCGAATGCACTCTGTAATAGGCAGCTCGCCAGGTCTATGCCTTACCCGTGTGCGTCAATCACTCGCATACGAATACAACCTACTCTCATCACTAAAGATAACAGAGTGCCCTTCCACTCTCCGGTGAACGCTTTCTCGTCACCAGAGTCGCCATCCTTGGCGGTGTCGTGGTGTCAGTACTAGCCCGGCCAGAGGAACATGTGATCTTAATACTGCTGTAAGCTGGAGGTTCCCAGTGGTTCTTCATGACACAGGGATTGGAGCTTGTACCCGGATTTCGTCCCTGGATTATGTTTTGTCGGCCACCGCTGCTCTTACTGTGCGTCGATCTTGAATTCTTGATTCGCAACTCATTTATAGTAGCAAAAGTTCCTGCCAGGCGTTTTGTTAACAACCATTGTATTTTAATGTGTTTAGACGTACGTGCATGTACTGCAACAGCACTTTAAGGAGCTGACGTGGCTTGTTTCTATACTACAGAAGGTTGGGCAGGGCTACTCCGCGATCATTAGGGACTGAGCAATGACTCAGTAGAACAGACAGCGACTCGTCATCAGCCTTACTGAAGGAGCTACACTGGCTGGCATTCGCCTGACAATTTTGGGAAACCACAGAAACATAGGTCAGCATGCCTGAACGATGGTGTGAAAGCAGCTCGTGCACCGTGTGACAATTCAGTATGTCCTTTTCTGCGACGAACGGCGTGGACCCTCTGAACAACATTCTCATGACTGCCACTTAAAATAACTGTACGGTTTTTCGCGTACTAATCAGCAAGACATCTTTGTGGGCGAACAATTGGTCGAATTATCTACTGTGCTTACTCTCAGCCTGATTACCTATTTATCACATTTCCGCTTACTACTCGCAAAAATTGGAGATAATAATTGCAATCAAAGTGGGCTTAAATTCGGAGTGCAGTGTGTTCGTTCATTTAATGGGCAATCCAGACTGCGTAATGGATAGCACGGACAAATGGAAAACCGCTTAGCAGTTGCAACGTTACCATCGGGCGAGTGCACAGCCTGTTAGATGGCTCGTCTGCACGGAGGTTTGGTTACATGCCGCTGCCTTGAGCCCTATATTAATTCAATAAGCACATGTGACTAGGAAAACGTCAAGTAATTTGGGAATGGTCCATTTGTTCAGTGATGTATCCGATATAGTTTATAGTTCAAGTTCAGATTTATTTCAGTCAAAACACCTTCCCTCTATTGATGGCCGTACAGACGCTGATGTTTACAGTTAATAAATATAAAGACCAACAACATTTGTTCAAGCTTACTTAACGAATAAACTCATCTTCACGATTGAAAACTGTTGCATCAAGACTGAATAAGTCCAAACTGTGGATGACGCTAATAAACACCAGCGGCTCATAGGCCGCATAGCTCTTATCTTTACCACCAGCATCGAAAACAGACTGCGAACCTATGCTGCTTTCCTCCTCGACAACTTGGTCATGTGACCACTACTTAAGTCATATCAGCGTTTAACTCCTAGACCACCAATTGAAATTATTTACAGTTTTTAAACATATTTTACATTAAACACATAAGACAGATCTGAACGCTGCTTTGCCTTTTCATTATTATAGTGATTAAAAAATTAATTCTGCACCCAGCTGAAACTGTCTGTTATATTCTACTTTGCTCGTTGTGGATCGGGACTGCAGAAAATTAGTGTATCCGCAGTTTAATTCTTTATGATCATATATTATTCCTGTAGAAAAATTACGATTGCACAACTAGAATGTCTTACTAATACATAAATATAATTATGTAACTATTTATGCAGAGGCTGATCTTTGGGTGATACTGTAGCGGAGCCTTTGCCTTGGCACAACCTTTATATTACGATATTTTTTTCTGTAATGAAAAGTACGTAGTTGCAACTAATTATATGATGAAGAACATATCTAAATTTTAATATCATAACTATCTGTATTACACGGTTGGTGGAGATATCATTCGACTTTTTCTTTACTTTGTGTGGTTTTTGTGTTCTTTAGTGAATATATAATTTAGCTGTAGACAAATTCAGTTGTTATCACACCATCTACTAAAGCTTAGCCACGTGGCGTATTTAATGATGCAGGATCTGCTGGAAGCCGTTGCACAGTCAGATGTGGCTCAGTCATAGCCATCTCATCCACCAGCTATATGTCACTCAATCTAGCATTCACATTTCGTGATTAATATTTGCATACGGACCCACAGCCTGTAGCGTTACATCTTAGTAGTTCAGCTTTGGACTGGCAGCTAACAGCACTGGCTAAGGCGCTCTTTGGAGACGTGAGTGTGTGGCGGCGGGTGCTTCTGCGTGCTGTGTACCGGTGCAGACTGCAGCGCACGTTAACAAGCGGCCGGCCAGCCACTGGTTTTTGCCGCGGCCGGGCGAAGCGGGCGCAGCGCGGTGTTTTTTGGTGGCTGGAGCGCGCGGCCCCTCTGTTGGTTTAAGATCGGCCTGAATACCTTTCCACAGAGTTCTTTGGGGGGCCACATAGCTTGTCTCGCGAGGGCCTATTGTTCGATCGGGACAGTCTGTTCTCGTCGAGTATCGTGCGCCAGCGTGACCTTTCTGAAGCGAGCGCAAGGCGCGTTAAACAAAGTGGCTAATAGCTGCCTAGCATGTATCACGTGGTCCATAATACAGAGGATTGAAGCAGTCTGTGATTGCACCACGTGCCACTGACATTATTCTCGTAGAGAGAATACGGTTTGTACCAACGTTCAAAAAGGCTTTGGCCTCAGAATAAAAACAAAAGATTGAACGCAAACTTTATTAAATGTAGTCTGTCTAAGTTTTGATTTCGTAAAAAAGTCGTTTGGTGCGAAATATATGCACTTTCTTCTAGTTGCACCGACGGGTTTAAAATATCTTCAATAATTATAAAGGAATACGGACACGGACACTTCGGCCACACAAATGGTGAACAATAATACAGATTTACCCAGTCATTTCGTAAGCATTAGAGACAAAATGTAATCGTTGTGAAGCATGCCGGACGAGTAAGGCTGATGTTGAAGCACTTCCAAGCCAGGATAATATTGCTGTGCAGCAATGTTTCGAGATGTGTACGGGCGCCTGTTCGTGATGGAAGACAAATTTCTTCTTTGCAAGGAGAGGATTTGAAGCTTAAATTACATCATCCTGTTCATCCAAGTATGGTAACTATGAAGTTATTTTTGGAGAGGTCGCCTGTGGGAAGTACATCACGCATGTGGAACGATAGCCATGATTTTGTCTACGTATTGAATTGTTTTTGCTATCTTTGAAATGCTTTCTCTATTTGCCGACCACTGTTTGGGTTGCACCTTCGCCTTTAGCTTGTAAGGAAATATTCGTGTGTCACATTCTGTTCGACAGGTCGCAGAAATTGTATTCAGACAAGACACTGAGCACTGTTTAGTGGTATACTTTTTTGACAGAATCCTTTGTCGTACACAATTCTGAATGTAAAATGTGGAGGACATGGCCTGTCGAGACTTTGGCAACAGCAGCAAGCTTGCCCACCTTCAGCAGTCGATAACTGAGAACAGTACTGACAATAAAATACAACTAAATAACTCAGATCGAACAGGCCATGAAGGCACAACGGTACCGACCGGCAGCCGTGTCATCCTCAGCCCACAGGCGTCACCGGATGCGGGTATGGAAGGGCATGTGGTCAGCACACCGCTCTCCCGGCCGGTATGTCAGTTTACGAGACCGGAGCCGCTACTTCTCAGTCAAGTAGCTCCTCAGTTTGCCTCATAAGGGCTGAGTGCACCCCGCTTGCCAACAGCGTTCGGCAGACCGGACGGTCACCCATTTGAGTGCTAGCCCAGCCCGACAGCCCTTAACTTCGGTGATCTGACGAGAACCAATGTTACCACTGCTGCAAGGCCGTTGTCCCAATTAAATATAATCATCTTCTGATTTTGTAGGAGAGGCGTGTGAGGAACCAACCGTGCTCCCCCCTCCCCTCCTTATCACTGGGCAGGCGGCACACCAGAATCAACATTACTTCAGTCTGGAACCGCGCGACCGCTACGGTCGCAGGTTCGAATCCTGCCTCGGGCATGGATGTGTGTGATGTCCTTAGGTTAGTTAGGTTTAAGTACTTCTAAGTTCTAGGGGACTGATGACCCATGCTGTTGAGTCCCATAGTGCTCAGAGCCATTTGAACCATCAACATTACTAATGACAGGAGAACTAAAATTAGACAAAACATTTTGAAAATTAACACTCTTGGGGACATATTAAGAAGCAGAATTTGAAGCGAAAATTTTCACCTTAATTCAAAAAACTGCCTCCGCAAGCTTTCTTACATTCCGAACTGTGATTGGGAGACTGTTAATCACTTTTATTTTCTTCAACAGCGTTTTTGCTGGGCTACAGTTTCATTTTTTGGATGCAGCCATTTGTCCCGAAGGCGATCCAGCAAAAGAAACCTGACAGTCCTGCTAAACAGACTTCTGCACTCAAACACGGAACGTCAAGTCAATTTTAGATGCAATTCAGCCGACAAATATCCAGGAAGAAAGGTTTGACATGTGAAAAAACAGCGAATCGTGCAAGTCTAGACCATTTTATACTGAATAACTAAAAAATATATGAACGCACGTAGCTTTCGCTATTGCAGAAGTAAGATGTCACAGAAGTTCACCGTCATCAGCACGAGTTACTGTTTATAACTAGTATGGCAAATGCTTTAATAAGCTAGCTTCAACAAAATTAGCTCATTGTCACGCGAAATGACAAGATTTTGGACGAAAATGCGTTTTCGAAACTAAAAATTGTTTGGAATTTTCGCGGAGTGAGGTAATGTGAAACTGTTTACATCTGTATACTCCGCAAGCCACGGTATGGCGCGTGGTACCTGTACCGCTGTTGCTCATTTCCTTTTCTGTTGCACTCGAAAATAGAGCGAGGGTAAACGACTATCTATATGCCTCCGCGCGAGCCCTGATTTCTCCTCTCTTTGTGGTCCTTATGCGAGTTAAACGTTGGCCACAGTAGACTCGTTCTGTTGTCAGCTTCAGTTGCTGTCCTCTAAGTTTTCTCAGTAGCGTTCCGCCAACAACGTTCGTCTTATGTTTGATATTTCCCTCTTAAGTTCACAGAGAATCCCCGTAATAGTCGCACATTGATCGGAGCTACAGGTAACAGATCTAGCAACTCGCCCCTTAATTAGTTCGATGTCTTCTTTTAATCCGACCTAGTGGTTATCGCGAACACTCGAGCACTACTTAAGATGTGTCTTTTACACGAAATCTGCTTTATAGATGAACTACACTTCCTGAAATTCTTCCAGTAAACCGAAATTGACCATTCGCCTTCCCTATTACTGCTCGTACGTGCTCGTTCCATTTCATATCACTTTGTGGCGTTACGCCTAGATATTTAATTGGCGTGACTGTGTGAACAACACTCTACTAAAGCTGTAGGCGAACATTACTGGATTTTTTCCCTACTCATCTGCATTAACTTAAAGATGAAAGTTAATTGCAAGCTGCCATTCATCACACCAACTAGAAATTTTGTCCGAGTGACCTTGTATATTTCTGCAGCCACTCAACGAAGATACGTTTTCGTAGACCACAGCATCGACAGCAAAAAGCCGCAAGTTGCTGCTCACTTTCTGCGTCAGATTATTTGTGTATACAGGATGGTTCAAATGGCTCTGAGCACTATTGGACTTAACTTCTGAGGCCATCAGTCCCCTAGAACTTAGAACTACTTAAACCTAACTAACCTATGGACATCACACACATCCATGCCCGAGGCAGGATTCGAACCTGCGACCGTAGTGGTCGTGCGGCTCCAGACTGTAGCACCTAGAACCGCTCGGCCACCACGGCCGGCAATACAGAATGAACATTAATAAAACCGAAAAGTTTCAGGAACGAATTCCTGACTGGAAGTGGAGGAAAGAAGGTCCTATGAACACTGGAAATGCGTCGTTGTCACGCAAGGTGGCGCTGACGAATGATAGCTCCTATGACCACGTGCCGTGTGTTCCTTGTGTGTTACGGATTGTGTGATTGACGCAGTGTACTGTAAGCAGCAGAATGGCCCGCTATTCGTGTAGGGAACAAGCCGAGATGCTGTTTGTGTACGGCCAAGCGGACGGAAACGGTCGAGGGGCAGCACGGCTATACCAAAACAAGTACCCTCACACTCACGATCCACATCACAGAACATTTAAAGCTGTTTTTGGACGTTTCTGTAATTATAGGTCTTTTCAGACAGACAAATGTGGAGGGAGGTAGCAGACTGCGTGCACCAGATCTGGAGGGCCGGGTCCTATGGGACCCCCAGTACAAGATCCAGGCAAGTGGCCCGCCAATATGGTGTAAGCCGATGACGATTATGTGTATCCTGCATGACCACAGCTATTCCTATCACCTGCAATCCCATGGAGGCCGATCTGAACATTTGTTATGACATGAATGCGATACAGGTCTGTCCTGCGTTCCGGGAAGATTTGTTGTCGCTGCACGCACACTGCCCATTTCCGCACACACGTTCATAAGACTTTTTTTGTCTCTTTCCAGTCAGGAATGCGTCCCTGCGGTTTGTCGGGTTTATTAATGTTCAGCGCATATAGAGAGTAACAAAGGCCCAATCACTGTTCCCTACGTTTCTCGTGGCGCTACCCTTGTCCCTGATCAGCACTCGCCGTCGAGGACCACGTTCTGGGTTTTGTTACATAAGGAGTTTTGGAGCCACTCCCGTCTCTGGGAACCCAGTCCATACGCACGGACCTCCGTTAACAGCCTACAGAAGAACACTGTGTGGAACTTTACTACTTAGGACGATAGTTACTTACAACAGAAGTCTTAAAAGCGGGTGTAGAAACAAACTTTATTCAAATATGAACTATGACGTGATTCGTTTCGTGGTGTAGGGTAGGTGGCCGATGCGCTCTCGACGGGAAGAGAAATGCGAAGTTGCGTAGTTGCGTGTGGAAGGCAGCACGAGACGTGGTGGCTGCGCCGGCGCGGCGTCAGCTGCTAGCAGGCGGGCGGCGAGCGTACCGGCCGCCTCGTCCTGCCACGTGGTTTTTGTGTCCCACTCGACAACCTTTGTGATGGCAATCCAGTTATACCACTCCGGCCTTGGGAAGAACATCGAGCCAGTGTGGGCTAAGGCAAACAAGGTGACTGCAGTCAAACCAGAAGCTACTGCCGCCACATTGCTCATCGGGAAATGACGGCAATGACAAATTTCCCTATCGAGATTCACACTTCTGTAGAGCATTCGCTTTTTCAACCACAGAACTTCATTGGAGTCAGGTGCGAGTTTATTAGTAGCCAATTAGAGTGACCTACGCTACGGGCTGATCGTTCGAAGAATACCCAGATATATTAGACGTGTTGTTACCGAGCAATTCCCTTCATTGATAGCTCATGCTCACAGAGACTTTTTCGCAGATCTTTCTCTGCCGTTGAGAATAATCTGGAGCTCTGATCATCATTAAGATGCATAGTTTGTAAAACACACTCGCTTAAATGGTCCAAATGGCTCTGAGCACTATGGAACTTAACATCTGTGGTCATCAGTCCCCTAGAACTTAGAACAACTTAAACCTAACTAACCTAAGGACATCACAAACATCCATGCCCGCGGCAGGATTCGAACCTGCGATCGTAACGGTCGCGCGGTTCCAGACTGAAGCGCCTAGAACCGCTCGACCACACGGGCTGGTACACTGACGATTGTACCACAACATTCATTTGTAGAGAAGCGATGTCAGAAATGTCATCCGATCACCGATGTGAACTGTTGACGAGAAAATGGTACATCGGCGGAGACGGTTAATGGGTGGCGTTTGTGACCGTTCTGCTGACAAGGGGACGGTACGAACTTTCCCCTCACCTATTTGATTCACACTGTAAGGCACGACCAAAACATATGGGAATAAGAACACTCAACCCCTTTTGAGAAAACTGTGTTGAAAATTATAGGCAGTGCTTATGATATACTCTCGATAAGGTCGCTAATGTTCATCGAACCTGCAGCCGAGAGAGGAAGCACTTAGTTAACTAAGCGTGAGGTCTCTGGAGCTAATCTCGCTGCCGCTAGTTTTTTTCAGTCCCAAATAATTCTAACAACAGATTTATTACGACCGTGCAAAGTACCAGTACTTAATAATTCATTTATTATTTTCCTAATTTTTAACATGAAAAGAGGAAAAACATTTTTTTGTCTCAAGGAGACAGAAAAGGAAAAAAAAGGGATACACGAGCACTTTAGGTCAAATCAGTGTAGTCATTTTATGTATATTATAGTAAATACGTTTGTGACAAGTATAATGTGTAACCTTCGTAGCACTGTATTGATCAGGATGATACCGATCGTAGAAACAGGGAAAACAGTATAATTACCTTAACATACAGCATGTGTAATGAACGTCAAATTTTAATATGCCCGTTGATATTTAGAATGCGTTTATCGTATAAGAAAGTTCGTTTATATTCATAAATTGTTCTGGGTCTTCACACATTTTCTTGGTGTAACACGCACATCGAAGGATACCACCTACTATTGGTGCAGATAACTCACAGATAAACAGGACCGGCGGCTAGATTCGATCCAGAAACCTCGCGCTTATGAAACTACGCGCTTACTCGCTCTGTTGGATAATCCTTGCAACCATACAAAGTATATAATCACGCCTAAAATCTTCAAACTCGATTTCCTCGAAAACAGTTGAGTGTTTCGTCTTTCTGTTTACACATGTTGATGTTCTAGCCGTGCCCTTCACACCCTGTCAGTATAAATCGAATTGGTGAAGGGAAGTTGTTACGGTGCCCTTGTGAGTGACACTTTGCGGAGATGGAATATGTTGATGTATCTGCGGAGCTTAAGGCACAGTCTTTTGCTTTCACATTCATTACATCGCCAAATCACAAGCTGTGACATTTCAACTCGACCTAGACCTCGGGCTAAGCTACAGATCAGTTTATCGCACAACCAGGTTTCTTGCTTTCACATTCGTTGACTTCGTCAGCTCACAGACTACCTGCGAAAAGCCGCGTTTTCCATTAAGAGCCCCAGGTTGCACAGAAATGTCTCTGCAGAAGCGTCACTCTACACAAGTGTTCCATCCCCTTAGCAAGCTTCTCTCGACAAGGCAGTAGCTCTTTTTACAAAATTTCAATCACAAATTTTCTTCTCTGAATGTGAAATTACTTTATTGTCACCAACCTACATAAGGAGAAATGATCATCGTAATAAAATAAGAGAAATCAGAGCTCGCACAGAGAGGTTTAAGTGCTCATTTTTCCCACGCGCTGTTAGAGACGGTAGAGTAGTAGTGTGAAGGACGATCGAAGAACCTTCTTCCAGGCGCTTAAATGTGAATTACAGAGTGGTCACCTAGATGTATAAGTAACGAAGAGTTGTACATATATATATACACTGATCAGGCAGAACATCGTGATCAGCGACCTACTATCGACATAATCCCGTCCAGCAATAGCACCGTCACTTGGTGAGCAACGACTGCCAGTCAGACACACGCCCAGTGCATCTAGTATCAATCAGCGTGCTGTCCTCGCGTAGAATGGGGAATTTGCGCAGTCTAGCTGACCGAGGGAAGATTGTGATGGCCCGGAGGCCTGGCACGAGCATTTCGGGAAATGCACAATTTGTCAGGTGTTCGAGGAATACTGTGGTGAGTGTCTTCAAACGTGGCGGAGCAAAGGTGAAACAACGTCCACACGTTGTGGGGTTGGGCGGTCACACCTCATTACAGAAGTCGGACGTCGTGGGCCGGCCAGACTGGTAAAAAAGGACAGGCGACGAACTGCGTCTGAACTAACGTCGGACAAGTGTTTGAAAACACAGTGCACCGAACACTCCTAACGATCCATACCTCTGCCAGTGTTAGCATCATGACATCGGGAACTACGACTGAAATGGGCACTGGACGTGGCTCAGAGGAGGAGCGTTGGATGGTCAGATGAATCCCGACACCTTCTTCATCATGCCGATTTTAGGGCGCGAATCCGTCTTCTGCCAGTGAAACAGCTCCTTGACATCCCTACTGCGTCCGCAGCTCGTAGTCGTGCGGTAGCGTTCTCGCTTCCCACGCCCGGGTTTCCGGGTTCGATTCCCGGCGGGGTCAGGGATTTTCTCTGCCTCATGATGAGTGGGTGCTGTGTGCTGTCCTTAGGTTAGTTAGGTTTAAGTAGTTCTAAGTTCTAGGGAACTGATGACCATAGATGTTAAGTCCCATAGTGCTCAGAGCCATTTGAACCATTTGAACCCCTACTGCGAGACGCAGACAAGCTGGCGGCTGCTCCATCATACTCTGGGGAACATTCACATGGGCATCCATGGGTCCGATGGAGCTCGTGCAAGGCACCAAGACGGCCAAGGGATATCGTACACTGCTTGCAGACGGGTTACACCCCCTCATGATGATCATTTTTCCCGGTAGTAGTGGCATTTTTCGTAAAGATAATGCGCCATGTCACAAGGCCACGAGTGTGATCGAGTAGCTCGAGGAACACAGTGGCTTGTTCCAGTCGATGTGCTGGCTCCCCAGCTCGCCAGATCTGAACCCATTCGAACACGTCTGGAATGTGACTGATCGTGGCGTCAGAGATTATCGCCCCCCTCCACGAAATTTACGGGAATTAGGTGACTTGGGTTTGCACATGTGGTACCAACTCCAACCAGCGTCTTACGAAGACCTTATGGCTTCCATGCCACGACGCGTTGCCGCTGTTATCCTTGCCAAAAATGGGCATACCGCCTACTAGGTAGGTGGTGATAATTTTCTGGCTAATCAGTGTATGTGACAGCTAACTCCAGACAAGAAAGAACAAAGGAAAGGAAATTTGGCCTACAAGTATTGTGAATACTGAATCATTAAACTCGGAGAAGAAACTGAATTACAGAAAGCCTAGCTGATGCAATCGTAAATGGAGAGAATCGACATGGAATTCGCTGGCAGCTATTTTCAGAAACTCTAAATCAGAATGGTCGGACGGGCAGTTGCACTCCTCGGAGTATACTGCATTACCCGCACCCTGCCATTCTCAGCCTCATAGACGAATAACGTTATTTACGTTGTTGGTAAAGTAAACTATAAAACCGTTGTGACTCTTGCTTCTCTACTTGAACACGCTAATCTACAAAACTACTTCACGAATTTTCATGTAGTTTGCACCGATAACTTGAGAGAAGCTTGGGGAAGTGTAAAGCTTGGGGAAATGTACAGACATTATTTCATCAAAATCATATCATGAAAAAAAAAAAAAAAAGCTATCGTACTTAAAGTTTTATCTATAATCTCCAAAACTGAAAGACAAATTTTCATCTCGTTTTCAGAGGTAAATTGAACGAAACTCGCCGGCCGCTGTGGCCGAGAGGTTCTAGACGCTTCAGTCCGGAACCGCGCTGCTGCTACAGTCGCAGGTTCTTATCCTGCCTCGGGCATGGATGTGTGTGATGTCCTTGGGTTAGTTAGGTTGAAGTAGTTTTAAGTGTGGTGTTACTGTTTCTGCAACATTGTTTCTCCACTATTTTTTTGAACGAAATGGTTCAAATGGCTCTGAGGTCATCAGTCCCCTAGAACTTAGAACTACTTAAACCTAACTAACCTAAGGACATCACACACATCCATGCCCGAGGCAGGATTCGAACCTGCGACCGTAGCAGTCACACGGTTCCGGACTGCGCGCCTAGAACCGCGAAACCACCGCGGCCGGCTTTTTGAACGAAGCTTGGGGAAACGTACAGACATTATTTTCATCAAATCGGATCACGAAAAAAAGAGAGCGTAAATTAAAGTTTTAGTAGTCTGCTCAGCTGCTAGTTTCTTTACCTCCGTGATAAGCATTCTCGGAAGTTTGCGTCAGTAGCAGAATTAAGCGCCGCAGTCTTACGTTTACGAGTACAAACTAGCATCGAATGCACTTCGCTGTGATACCTACGTATTTACTGATTGCCTTTTGTGTTAAAGACTAAACGAAATTACTTTGCTTCCTTTAGTAGCTTTTATGTATATTTGACTTCCTGGCTAGAAAAAACGAATTTATTGTTAAAGTGATCCTTTAAACGTTCCGTTTTTAACGTTTGAGGAATCCTTAAAAGCGACTGTATGCGAAGCACGGACGTATAGCTTGTGGTGAATAAGGGTATATGAAGAATGGCAGGGTGAGTTACTACTGTATGTTTCGTTAGGTAGTATCTACGTTGCAGAGGAAGCCAAGAAGGATTGTTATGAAAGTGTCATAGCCGACGAGGTCATTAAGAGACGGAGCTACAGCTACTTATCCAGCTACTTATCCAGCTACTTATCCAAAAATCGTATTGTCTGACCACTACTTTTGTGTATAAAAACGAAGAGAGGTGTTACTGTTTCGGCAACATAGTTTCTCTACTTTCATAGCTTTTTAAAATAAAATCTCGTTCTAAAGTACACGAGCATCCTGTCCTTTCCCACTGACGATCCTCAGGTCAGACGCCTGGATGCCGGCAGCGTCACGTATTGGGAACAGCTACCTTGCCTTCGGAACCGGTGTTCGGCGTCTGCAGTTGTAACGGTGCGCCAGCCTGCAGTCCCGGCAGACCAGCTCACAGTCCCAACATATAATCATCGCCAGTTGCTGCTCGTGGTGCCGCTGCCAAGTCGCTATTGAGCGACGTACCGCGAGCGCGCCGTTAATCGCAGAACAGGCGCGCACGGAGGGAAGCATTTCCGCGGCGCGCTTTGAGAAAGACGTGAAGCCATTTGCCGCCGCCAGAGCACCTCGGATTTCATTTCGGAATTGCGGGTGGCGCGTCGCGCCATTGTTTCCGCAAACAAAGCCGGCCCCGTGGGAGCCACGTGGGAGCCGTCCTCGGCGGCGCTCGCTGTTTTGACAGCGGCTGCCGCCTCGTCTTGTTGTCCTTCCGCCGTGCCTCCTCCTCCGCCTCCGCCGACCAATTTTCTCCTTGCTGACACACGCAGCCATTCGGATGAGTTACTAGTCTGGCGGTAAACGAATTCCTTTGTAAAGTCTCGGCCGGAGCGCCCTCCCGCTCCCTAATTAATTCTTCCCGGCTGCTCGCTCCAGTTGGTACAGTCAGCTGAACACTGTGCTGCACAAAACGCGGCCAGCTGGCCCCTCGCCGCCAGACCTTGCCTTCTCTTTCTCGTTCATTTGTTTATTGTCATTACTACCGAAACAACAGCCGATCTCATGCTACGCCAACATATTGCGTATACACAGCACGTGCAGGCGGATACTGCCTGTTCTCCGTCCCCATGTATTGTGTGGAGGCAATGTAACATGAGATCGGCTGTTGTTTGTGATGTTTCGATTTTCTACCCTCTGTGTCCTTCCTTTCCACTCCTCCGCATACAGGTGTTGGACAAAATATGAAAACACTGCGAGAAATGCACACTTGAATATAAATTCAGATGCTAGGCAAGCCTGCACGGTTCGCTGTTGTATCTGGCCACCAGCGGCAGCTGTGCAGTGCTTTCAGTGCGTTGGAACCGTAGCCGGCGGATGTGGCCGAGATGTTCTAGGCGATACAGTCTGGAACCGTGCGCCCGCTACGGTCACAGGTTCGAATCCTGCCTCGAGCATGGATGTGTGTGATGTCCTAAGGTTAGTTAGGTTTAAGTAGTTCTAAGTTCTAGGAGACTGATGACCTCAGAAGTTAAGTCCCATAGTGCTCAGAACCATTTGAACCGCTGGAACCGTCAGTCGTAGTCTTAACAGTGCTCTGTGCAGTTGTGAGTGAATTATGTCGGAGTTAAGTAATTCGGACGTGGGTAGATTGTTGGCGCTCGAAAGGTCGGTGCTTCCGTAATCAAGTGTTTGTGATTGAAGAGGAACTGTACCGGTGATGTATACCGCATACTGAGAAAACGTGAAAACGTCATGCGCTAAGTCAGAACGTTGATGAAACTATGTATTGAGTAGTTGTGACGGACGGTCACTGAAGAGGACTGTGACAAAAAGTAAGAGGACGACAGTTGTAAAAATAAAACAAGGGGCAAGCTGGAATTCCAAAACATCTCATCAGTGATGCGAATATCCGTAACAGGCAAATGTGGTGCCGAAGCCATAAAGCCTGAACTGTTGAGCAATGAAAAAAAAAAAAAAAGTTATTTGATCGGATGAGTCTTGTTTCACAACATTCGAACTCCTAGTCTAGTTTAAGTCCCAAGGGTGAAACATTGCGTGGGTCCGGTGATCATTTGGGGAGCCATATCGTGGTATTCCACAAGCTGCATGATTACTTTGCAAGCTCATTCATTCGACCACGTAATGTGGGATAATTTTGACTGATCGTATCCATCAAGTGGTACATTGTTTGCCCTCCAATGGTGATGCTGTATTCTGTGACGTCAGCACCCCTGTTCACATCGTCCAGGATTGGTTCTGTGAGCACAAGGATGAATCCTTGCATCTGTTCTGGGCACCACAATCACCAGATATCAGTATTATTGAGTTTTTGTGGCCCACTTTAGAGCGAAGGTTGTGTGATCGCTATCCACTTGCGTCTTCGTTACCTGAACTAGCCACTGTTCGGCGGGAAGAATGGTGTCTGATTCCCTTGAAAACCATAGAGAAATTGTATTTATCCATTCCGAGACGAGTGGAAGCTGCTTTAAACGTCAACAGTTTTCCTACACCGCATTAGGTATGGTAATGGTGTTTCCATGTTTTGCCCATCCCCTGTACATCTCATTCTATCAAAAATAAAAAAATAAAATGTATCTTCTGTATGAACTATAAAGCAAAAGTAACACAATTCAGAAGATTGGTTTGAAGAGCACCTTACTTTATTAGATGGCAGACACATTGGCCATTTCTGTCCTTTCCCTGCTGTCCAAGGAGAGAAAATCTCTGTCGTCATCATCGTCGTAACCGTATATCTTTGATAATTCGCGTTTGCACCTCTTCAAATTGTTTCGTAACACTCCTCTATATTGTTATTCCGCTAGAGGAATAAAGGCAACTAAAGAGCTTGTTCTACGATCTATGAGCAGTGTCAATGTAGTTGTTTTTCGTGGGTGTGCAACATTTTTAAAACAGTTAGTTGGAACTGGACTCTGCTGAGTACTGAGTCGTCTCAGTGCAGATGCAAGGCAGTTAAAACAAGTGCTGCGTGTAGATAGTGTGCGTCGTCGTATCATGTATTTGAACAGTAACGAAGTCTGCTGTCAGTGTATCTGAAATCTTGATGGACAACAGGCGTTATTCGTTCGAGAAAGACGATAAACATAAATGTTCCTGGCGGTCATTTCACGTCAGCTCACCTTTAAACCAACGTCTTTGTATTTTGATAAAAACATGTAAGCCGACGATGGACGTATACATTCGAAACCAGTACCAGTGCTTTTACAATACAGAAAACCAAACCAAATTGTGGCTGACTGCTGCAGTACGCCTTTTTCTGTATCACATAACATTTCTCGATTAATGTCCTTATTTCACAAAAAAGATACGTTTCGCGAACCTGCTAACTGGCTGGAACAAGAACCGGAAGCTCTTGTCATAGAAGTTTGGCACGTCCCTAGTAGGCAGTCCTACTGCCTGCGATGCGCTCTCTCCTTCCTCCAATCTGCGCACCAAGACACCCAGCCATTTACGAGGGAACCTGCACCTACCGCCAGTTACAAGGAGACCCACAGCTTAATTTCCTACATCAGTGTTTACGCTGACTGTCAGCGTGGGTGTCGTTCTCTTTAAACTTATCAGTCGCAAATTGTTACCGCGTGATCGTGAATACGTTCGGAAGTCACCGCCAGGCTGACTCTTTTAACGTCGTATGGATTTCGTAATATGTGTGACGCATACACTTTCTCACATACAGAAAAAGTAGCAGACTTATCTCCGGACTATATAGCGATAAACACAAGGAGATACCAGACCCTCCGATGCAGCGATTTCGACTAGCTTCGGCGTACTGGTCCTTCACAAAGTTACTTTCGAGTGGACCCTGACTAATATGTCGAAGCTGGTCCAGTTCTGTTGGTACTGGGTCTGGCCTCTCCCTGTTGGTCCGGCGGTAATTGCAAAACTCGCTGTCGAAACATAGGTAGTAGAACAGGTTGAGGGTCGAAAATTTGCAAGATAGTGCGACGTGAAAAGCTGATGGCTCACATCGTGTCCTGCGCGCAAGAGGAAGAGACGCTGTTGTCAAATATTTTGTATAGTATAAGAACCTTCCTTCAGTTTCTGCTGCGATATTCCATCTAGCTAGCGTGCAGATACAATGCTGATAGTGTATAAATCCTGCTACAGACTTCATTTATTTATTAGCGCGGACGACTCTCCTCACTCTTAACATAAGAAATGTAAAATCTGTGGTGCAAGCCCGCTACCAGTTTATTGTCCTAACTTCAGATACGGCGCGCCACTAGGGGAGGGCGGTTGGCGAAGCCAGCGCCTCCATCGCCTTTACCTCCGGACAAGATCCCTCTGGCAGTCGTTTGATAGCAGGTTGAGAGGGCTGAGGGCCTCCTGAAGGGCAGGAACGACGAAAAGCCTTCGCTCCTGTCCTGGATTGTACCCAGGACCTTCAGGGCCGGAGCCCAGTGCTCTGTCCATTAGACCACAGTGGCCACACTCTTCTCTTGTGACGTAACCGAACCATTAGAAGGCAAATTTGAGTTTCATCGTGGTAAAACAATGGAGCGGGAAGCCAAGGACATTCCGTTTCGAAAATTCGACATTAAACACTATACTGTATTAAGAGAATACCACACGTTTTCGAACTTCCGAAATGGAATGTTCTAGGCTTCCCGCTTCACTATTTTTCCACGTTGAAACTCTGAAGATATGTCAACGTGAGGCAGCGCTCACATCAGACGACATATCATAACACACGCAAGAATCCAATTGAAATAACTAAGGACCTACCTGATAAACACGTTCCACGCGATATTAACTCCTACTATACTGTCTCGTGATGCCTTGATATTAGCATCTTGCTGCCCATTAATTTATGCCAATTAAATGATAAGTAGAATAGTTCCGTATTGAGAACGCAGTTGCATCGTAAGTGTTGCATCGATGCACTGTCCATAATGGTCTTGCACCCTGCAGCAAAAGCGGACATAATTACAGAAAGTTGGCGTGCGTCTCATTTGTTTCACTTATCGCCGTGGCATTGCGTGTTTCCAGCAGGTTGCGTGCTACTTCGTGCACCGAAGCGTGCGTAACAAATCCTGCATACTTTTCAAATATCACGTTGTCTCAGGTTATACTTAAAAATTTAAAGCTACGCTTAGCAAGAATTTATAGATTACTCGCATTTTTTTCAACTGTCCATGGTACATAGATGAGGTCGAATAAAAAGGGATATAACGGTCGAGAGTATATAGGACGAAGCCCAATTCCACAGACAAAAAACATCAATACCGGTACGCAGCAGTAGTGACGAAGACTTGCAGAAGTAGTGCGATGTGATTGCCGCCGCTTCAGGAAAAGCTCGGCATAGCGTCGGTCTACCGGTTTTCCATTGCATTCAGTGAACCCGTACACGAGATGCATATCGGTGACTGTTCATCAGTAAATTTGCATACAATGATGTCGGGCTCTCTGAATTCCGTCAGCGTTAATGAACCAGTGTCCGACACTTACCTTTCACTACAAATCGCTGTTTTCTCGTCGTGTTACAGTGACGGCGTACTGCGAATTTGTATTAACTTGCTCGGAGGATCCTCTCCTAAAAAGTACGGTCTACACTGCAGATTCTACAGCGTTACTAACTATACACGATGGACAGAAATTCACAGCGCTCAGTGACCCCTAGAATACACGGCCTGTTTTCCAGGAATGCTTCTTGTAAGTGACGTAGAATAGAATTTAAGATCACCGCGACATCAAGCCTCTTAGATCAAGTCTCCAGCAGTAGTCATGCTGCGAGCTTGTTATCGACTCCATCCCGCCCCGCCCTTCCTCTGAAATGCCTTAGGGAAACCATAGAAAGATACACATTTCCTTCCGTCGACAAGTCTCATAAACTGTCAAAGGTTCAAATGAATGTGCACCCGCTCACACGCTAACGTTATCGCAGGATTCTAGCAACAGCGGTGGAGGTCAATCAGGTCACTAGCTCCAATGTTGTTGCAAATGATGATTAATGAGGCAACTGATCTAGAGCTGCTCTCACATCTGATATAAGCCTCTAACTTTGCTGCTCTCGCTTGTCGCTGCGGTGCTTCCGCCGTGTATTACTGGTTGCGTTTACCCAGTGTTCAGACACTGGACTAATATTCGACAGGAACCACGTTCAAATGCCCCTAAAAATTCTTTGTGTTTAAACTTTACTGTTGATTTCACTTTCAGTTGAATGTAGTCGTGGTTGTTAATACACTCCTGTATCGCTGTGCCCGACTCGTATGTAAGGCGGTTCGAACCCTGGTGCTGGATGGAGAATTTTCACTGCAGGTATTTGACTGGCAGGTTCAAATGGCTCTGAGCACTATGGGACTTAACGTCTGAGCTCATCAGTACCCTAGAACTTAGAACTACTTAAACCTAACTAACCTAAGGACGTCACACACATCCGTGCGCGAGGTCGGCCGTAGTGGCCGAGCGGTTCTAGGCGCTACAGTCTGGAACCGCGCGACCGCTACGGTCGCAGGTTCGAATCCTGCCTCGGGCAGGATAGGTTAGTTAGGTTTAAGTAGTTCTAAGTTCTGTGGGACTGATGACCTCAGAAGTTAAGTCCCATAGTGCTCAGAGCCATTTGAACTATTTTGAACCGACGACGTAACTACAACCTTCGTATTTAGGAGCTCAGTTGAATAACATTCGCAGTTAAGGAATTGAGTCACAGTATTTGCAAACAGTTTGCGAGGTCGATACAGCATCTATTATTCCTGGACAGAGTTTAAATATATGTCAGTTAAATTGGGGGCTTAACGTCCCACTGGCGATGAGACCTTTAGGGGCGGAGTACAGTCTATAAGGGTGATCAAAAAGCTTCCTTTCTAAGGCCGTACAGTTCAGAATCGGTATTCCAATCAGGCAAAATCGCCGAGAGCACTGAGGCAACCATCCCACTGACGTACCGCTTTAAAGATACACGTTTGGTAAAATACTGTGTGCAGCTGTTTGAAGTCCATAACTGCCTGCTGCACATACTCGTGAGTCAGGAATCGTCGACCCTTCAAGGCCTTTTTTCAGGGACCGAAGGCGTGGTAATCGCACGGTGTGAGGCTACGATTATAGGACCTATGCTCAAATGTCTCCCACTCGAGTTGGGCTAAATTCAGCGTAACGCAATCTGCGATATGGGGATGTGCCTCCTATCGTGAAGCAGCATTGTCTAAGTTTCCCCGGATGTGGTTTCCGTCAGACATGATGCCCCCACACACGTTCTTCATTCTCCGATCGATGTCTACCGTTGTTTGTCCTTCGTCAGCCAAGAAACATGTTGGTACCGTTTGGACGCATTTGGTAATAACGTCGCCATAGTTCATAACGAAGAGGTTCATGAACTCTATTCAAGCCCTGACATAATCAGTATTATTAAATCACGTAGGCTGTGATGGGCGGGTCACGTAGCTCGAATGGATGAGGGCAAGGCAGTGCGCAGAGTACTGGTAGGGCACTTAGAGGGAAAACGTCCTGTGGGGAGACCGACGCGTAGATGGGAGGACAATGTGAAGGCTCATCTGAGGAGTCTGGATATTGAAGGTGAATGGAAGGAAATAGCCCAAGAGAGGGACAGATGGCGAAAATACTTTGCTGCGGTAATGGACTCTCGAGACCGGTGTG
The DNA here is from genome assembly GCF_023897955.1 of Schistocerca gregaria. NCBI lineage: Eukaryota > Metazoa > Arthropoda > Insecta > Orthoptera > Acrididae > Schistocerca > Schistocerca gregaria. The sequence goes on along the minus strand of NC_064923.1, from coordinate 313,327,838 downwards.
ACCAGTGAGTGAGTGATAGTTCGCGTTTCTGCATATACCTCACGCCCGCCGGAAAGACACGAATGCCACCCTATTCCCTTGCCTACATGTCGGTGATTATACATCAGCATCGCAGGTGCCCTTTGTTGCATATACACTGTAACAACATCCTGAAACCGAAACTTTTTGATCGCTCCTTACAGGACAGGACAAAGACAGTGAAAGGAATCGACCGTATCTGTTTCAAAAGAAATTTTCCGGCATTCGCCTTAGGGAAACCATAGATAACCTAAATGCCGGTAACCAGACGTGCATTTGGAGCGCAGTCCTCCCAAAAGCGAGTGCAGTTGGCCAAACCAATGCTCCACCTCGCCCGGTGTGAGTGTCAGAAAGACAAAACGCTGTTGTAAATCGTCCTCATAAGGAGCTGCTACTGCTGTTACATGATGATGGGATGACGGGCTGCGTCACTGAAATATAGCTGCAGCTAGAGAGTCACAGCCGTCTCCATGACCGCGAATTGATTCCGCAGCTGTAACACCGGCAGAACCTCAGACTGAAATTGTGTTAGCAACAGTCTGGCGAATCTGAGAAACGAGTTGCAGGTGAGCGGTGTCTCGACTGCGGAGAACGTCTACGACGGTGGCGGGAACACGATCGGGGTGGCACCGGATCTGAAAGCGGGAGTCCGCGTTCCGCGCCAGAGCGCCGCGGGCCAGGGAAACGTATTGCCCTTAATTTGGCAGATAAGTGGACGAATGTTAAAGTATGCAAATTGTAATGGAGCTTGTTTACATTGGGCGGACGCCGCCGCCGGGAACAGGTTGCCGGCCCCCTCATTAACATGGCCACGCCGGCAGCTGGCGTCTCCCGCCCGCTGTCTGCTGCGCCGCTCTGACGTAGCTGTCCACACTGGTTTGTTGCTGGACGCCGATTAAGTGGCTAGTGCGGCGTGGGAAAATGGCATCCGGCCAAAATTCTTTTGTCTCTCGCCTTCGTGATAATTTCTTGATTAACTAGACAATGTTTGTATCCTGGGACAGGCTACCAATAGGTGGCGGGAAAACTGGGGGCCTCTACCTTAAGTGGTCTGCCTTATGCATTAGTTTCTTCGAAAGATAATAGAACTACAGACAAATAAAAATAAATTCCGATGCACCCGGCGCGTTTCTTTGATTACTTCAAAAATGGTTCAAATGGCTCTGAGCACTGTGGGACTTAACTTCTGAGGTCATCAGTCCCCTAGAACTTAGAACTACGTAAACCTAACTAACCTAAGGACATCACACACATCCATGCCCGAGGCAGGATTCGAACCTGCGCTTAGAACCGCTCGGCCACTTCGGCCGGCCATTGATTACTGTCCAATGTCTTCATTCTAAATGGCACGCATAAAGTAAGGAGACTGCGCGCGCGCGAGTGTGTGTGTGGGGGGGGGGGGGGGGGGGGGGGGGGGTCAAATCATAGAAACGACGTGCTTCGACGACATTAAAACCTAATAGAAATTTGCCAGTTATCTCGGAATATATAGGTAAAATTTATTGCCAGAAACCTTTGATGACAGTGCTCCAATTTTCATACAGTCATACGTAATTCTGGTGTGAATTTTAAGTTAAAAATACCTAATTTATTTTCTATTACAGATAGACAGATAGTTAGAAAAGAATGAGAACCAGAGGTACTGTCTGATGTCTGTACAATTCGTAGTAACCACTTCTGTGGACGTAGCGATCAAGGTAATATCGTGATTAATGACTTGCCACAGTTTTGGGTCGAGCACTGTTGAACAGATATACCAATTCAAATTTGTGTTTGTTCCCAATTACCTCGTCGTCGAATGAACATTCAACTGTCGTCTTGTGGTAACACTTATCGTCAAAAATATCAAGAATACCGTCAGCTGAAAGTTCATTTCCAATTTATTTTATAGGCTACCCGTTTCCACGATATAATACGTCATCATCAGTATCTCTATAACAGACAGTGGTTGAATTTTCCCATGACAAACGTATTTGTGTCATATGTGAAAATTACCAGTCTTCGCACAAGCTTATGCACGAGCGACAGTAGCACACGCCAGCAAGTCGCGGTGTTCGTCTTGATTTGTGGTTCTTTCACTTTATAAAGTGGTGACTGTAAGAAGTGAATGCAAGTGTAACACTATAGATAAGTGGTAAATATGCAAACGTAAGGTGTCCTTTGTTCGTCTCGAAAGACGACGTACAGCCTGATAGTCACCTCTATCACGACTACGAAAAGGCTCCAAGTTTAATTACAAACCTCAAATAAAATGTTATGTTTGTAATTTTCTGATTGAAGCGTGTAGTGAATCAGAATGCAACGGTGGCGAGCTCAAAACAAAACTGGTTCGAAACTGTTAATAACTAGCAGTATGTCCCAGACGTGTTTAATTCATTCATGGATCAACTGACAGCAGATTGAACAGCAGCACACATCGCACACGCAACCATGGCGCAAGTTCACGTGATGCCTCGTGTGGAGGGGACAGTCAGCGATGACGATAAAGTCTCCCGGCCATCGAAATGTCCTAATTTCTTTTACTATGATATTTATATGGGCGACATTATGAAGAACCCCTGACACACTTCTTCCGTGTCTCACACTGGAATAAATTACGTACAGCACGGCGTCGACATTAACTTCAGCAATTCTTCCAGGAAGAACAATTCCCCTGTTCATTAAAAAGGATAACTTTCTCGGACTATACAAACATTTTCTGCATCAGTTGTAGTTTGGCCATATCCTAATACAAGTACTGTGCACCATTTGAATCACTTACGGAGTAAACTGAACCGGCTGCGCTTATAGCATGCAATTGAAACTACTTTGTTGAGCACTTGAACTATGGCATTGGAACTAATAATTTGTAATGAAGATAACGATAATACTGAACCAGTCGTTCAATTTTTGCGGCCAAGCTGTATTTTTTCCCGTAGTCGTTATGAATCGGGTGGACCACTTCTTTCCGTTCTGCCTTAGTTTGATCGGTATCGAGGTAATTTCGAAGTAACGTGGTCGAATCTTGTTAGTCATGATGGACTAAAAATTGTCATTTTTAGCTGGCCGAATAAGAAAAGAAACAGCAGAACATTATAGGGATCATCACTGCATAATTTCGTGTAAGCACTCTGTTCATAAAGCAATAGCAGCAAACCAGTGAGAGCGAGAGTGACAGTTACTGCATTTATTATAAGAAATCAAAGATCCTTCGATTAGTGTTATAAATATGTTTTCTTGAAAATGATCTGGTGCAGCACATTGTCCACACAGCTCAATCTTTTCTGCAAAATATTTCAGTGAAAAAGATTTCCATAACATCTCTACAAAGGGAAATAGCATCGTCATTGGTACCACGATTACCATGGCAAAAGTAAAACACAACAGAACCTTCACTTAATGGTGAAATAACTTCACGGGAGGTTCAGAAACGACTAGAACGACACAATTTCAGCGTTTACCCCGATGTTTGTGCAACTTAACGTATGCGTCGCGTTCAGAAAAGATTGTTGTTTGTGAGTGATTAAAAGAAAGGCCGTGGAGCTTACGTTCTGTCGTTCAGTCACGTGAAACTGTCTAAACAGCCCAGAGTAAGCTAATGAGGCCGACACCGGAATAGCGCTCACTTGGTTTGTTTATGGATGCATACCGAAAGGCTCACGTTTTCTGCCTGCAATCTAAACCGTCTAGTAATTAATATGCCTGGGTTCTTGTTAAAGCAAGCTGCGCAATCACTATTTTGAAAAGAAAAGAGTCACTAACATTTCACATTTCCCTTGGACAAGACATATTTTATGCCCACCCCTGACACTTGCCCAAACACTCTTACACGAAGCTTCAGTTTCTAATTTTTCGCGGATAGATTAGTGGAACTGAGTTTCTTGTCTACTGCGACAAATACACCACCTCCATTTCCTTTTGCCTATCCTTTCGATATACATTCAGATTTTCCCCAAAAATCTCACTGCTGCCAAATTGAGGTTTCAGTGAGCTTTCTTTACCTAGCGTTATGTGATCTTCACTGCTTTTCAGGAGGTTTTCAAACTCTGGCACTTTGTTGCGAATGCTTTGGCAGTTAACTATTAGGACTTTAATGCCCTCACCTCTTGGAGACACAGACACTTCTGTGTTTCCTACAGCTATCGTTAGCTACATTGGAGATAGAGTCGCCTAACGTAAAAGATCTTTGTGTGCTTCCCACACAGAATCAGATACCTGAGTAGCAGCTCCGACGTGTAGTGCACGCCTGACCCTTTTACAGGGACCCAACAGTTCTCAACACTATGGTGCAAGTCGAGAAAGTCACCGCCTAACTTGTCACAGAACGTTCGAAGTCTCTGGTTCAGTCCTTCCACTCTACTCCGAACCAAAGGGTTACGATCAGTTCTGGGGACAGTGATGCAAATTGTGAGCTTCGCTGGAACTCCGTGCACAATGCTGGTCTTCTCGACTTCCTGTGCCAGTCACTGGAAGGACCACAGTATGATCTCGGAGACCAGACAACAGGCATCATTTGTTCCAGCATGGGCCATAATGTGCAGTTGGTTGCACCGTGTTCCCTCATTGGCTGTTCAAAATGCTGAATGAGGCCCTCAGGCGTATACACGGAGTGCATCTGGTGTCCTTTTCTGTCATTACTTTGATTTCTCTAAGGGGTACTATCATTCGCCATACTTTTGAACTGCCGACGATTAATTTACTTTTGCCTCCTGTTGACACCGGACAGAACAGGGTTCCCCGAAACAGGTGAAGTGACTCGGTCCCCGTCCACCCTGTACAGAATGCCTTGATCTACCACTGACTCACCACTTGACCACTTGCAATCAGGTGGACGAGTAATGACAGATCCTGTACTTTTTGCAAAGGAGATAGGACCCACAGGAAGGGATAATACTTGAGGTACCTCTGGTACCTATATCACAGGTGCACGACTATTGGGAGCTCTTCCAACACGCCGATTCGCAGCAGCTGCCAATCGTTAATCAGGGCGATTACCAGCTGCTTACGAATGTCAACCAACTCATCGCGTGCTCGAGAACAGCATTCACAGTAGAGCTGCATTTTGGCTGGTGCAATCTATTACACGGCAGTGAACAAATAACTCTTTAATTAAGCCCGCTAATCATATTTTAATCTGATGAACTGAAAATTTGCTAATTCCCTATGAGAACTGAAGCAAGTGCACAAAATGAGATTTCTGTTCAGGCAACACAAAAACCTGCGGTAAAAATTACTAGTTTCCTAAAAAGTTTTGAGGTTAATTGTAGTTGTTAAAAATCTCGAAAACAGAGTTTAATAAATGTACACAATAGACAGGACTAATCCTCTTTAAGTGAAAACTAGATGTAACACAGTATATTAGAGTACCTAATACAATATCTAAATCACGAATGCCGATTTACCTCATGTTTCTCGTAGATTTTGCAAAGGACAACGTACGTATTTGCATTGACATGCAATGAATTTCATGGATGAAGTATGCTTTGAAAGTAACAGTATCCTGTTTGGACGCACTCATTGCCACAACGTGAATGAAGTTGCCCAATTTGTTGGAGTATCAACGCGGAGTGAACTGGTCTACAAGGAATGCATGTAACACTGTATAAGAACAGTGGTCGTAAAAACACCCTAAGCGACAGAGCTGGAGACCAGTGTACCGCCTTTTCAGTGAGAACTCATTTCAAAGCAGATAAGATTTGCTGCAGTCAGTTAATACAGGGTTCATCTCAACCTGTCCTCGACCAAGCGTAGTTGAGAGAACTGCATGCAATCGACATTTGGAGTCGGGTACCTTGGAAAACCCCATTGCTCACAGCATCACATAAATCTCGCGTGAAGGCCGGTGTGGCCGAGCGGTTCTAGGCGCTACAGTCTGGAACCGCGACCGCTGCGGTCGCAGGTTCGAATCCTGCATCGAGCATGGATGTGTGTGATGTCCTTAGGTTAGTTAGGTTTAAGTAGTTCTACGTTGTAGGGGACTGATGACCTCAGAAGTTAAGTCCCATAGTGCTCAGAACCATTTGAACCAAATCTCGCGTCTTCACTGGACCAAACAACACAGACAGTGGACTGTAACTCACTAGAGGTGACAAGTGTGGTCCGACATGTCGAGATTTAGCCTCATTTCAAAATGCTGCAAGCCCAGTGATGAGCTTAACCTGCAGTGTGTGGACGATGTAGTTTAGGCAGAAGGTTTATCATACCATAACTTGGACACACTCATTCAAGCTAGCGTGGACGTGAGCCGGGATGCTTATTTCAACACTCTCGGTGACCTTCATTCATGATCAGGATCCCGTAAGCACTCCCATCTTCCAAATTGACAACAGTCGTGTTCACAAGTCTACACGCACACTTTCCTGGTTTGACGAACACTCAGGCAGCCTGTCGCACATGAACTTCTCCACAGATAATATATTTACTAAGATGGTATCTGTTCTTTCGGACTTGTCCGAAAGAACAGATACCATCTTAGTAAATATACACTTAAGGCTCATCGGCAACTTGACCATCTTCTTCTTCTGTGCGAATGCACAAACAGTGCCCGAACTATTACGGGAATCGGCAACGCGCCGCGAGTAATGAGTATAATGGGCGGGGGCAATACGAATGTAGTGCGGGACAATACGTTGAGAATGTGGGTTTCGCGGGAGGCGTGCCAGAGATAAATCCCTGCAGTCGCACTATCGTCTGAGGCTCATATGGATAGAGCGTCTGCCATGTAACCAGGAGATCCCAGGTTCGAGTCCCAGTCGGGGCACACATTTTCATCTGTCCCCGTTGACGTATGTCAACGCCTGTAAGGAGGTAAGGGTGTTTATTTCATTGTAATTCCATAGATAATGTTTGAGACTGTGCGTAACAACGGGTGACACACGGTAATCAATATTCTCTAGTTTGGCAGCTCTGCGGAATCTAATCGTCAGTGACTGGATTAGCTGGCCATGGCATATCTGAAGAGAGTTCTGGACCGTGTCACTCCCCGAATGGAGGCCATTACTAAGGTGAAGGGCACTTATACACCATATTAGGGCTTTGTCCGACATGCTTACCTGCCTTGCAGTTGATACAGCCACGGTAGATTTTGTGTATGAGTGTGTGTATATGTTTGGGGGGGGGGGGGGGAGATGATTGTGTGCGTGTGTGTAACCATTCTATCTTTGAGCTTACTGTATTTGGTAAATATGGGTAACCTAAACCAGGTTATCAAAAGCGTATTTGAACGGACCCCATTCCGAGGCGAGTGTCTTTGCGTGAGCGCCGGCCGGATGCGAGTGCAGTGTGTTAAGCAGTGCCTTTGAGGAGACTAAGCAGTGCCTTTGAGGAGACAGACAGCACGCTGGTTCCCCTGGCTTGAGACGCAGGGGCAGGCGGCTGCAGCCCGCAGTCCCCGGCGCGTCGCCAATAATAAACAGCGGCGCCGGCGACAATGGGCCGCCTTTGATCACAGCTGCCGCCGCCGCCGCTCATCGGGAATTTTAATCACGGCGCGACGCGTCCATCTTTCACTGCAGCCTCCACCTGCACCACGCCCCGGTCGCAGTTCCACTAAGGGGAAAACTAACTCTCCTGTGTCGCGAATTGGGGGCTCTCGCAGTACTCGCACAAAAACAGGGAGGGAGGAGCAAACGCCACGTGTGGGGCGCGCCGGCGAGGCCGTCCCGTGTCCTCTGCTCCCACACGTCTCGCCGAGGGGCGCGTCGGGAGCTGCCTGCACGTAGCAAAACACGTCAAGTCGCTGTCACCTTATTCTACGGTTATGTGTCGAGCGCTTTCAGGTTACAATCGTGTCTCCGGTCTTCAGTCAAGGACTTTTGCAGGCATTCTTATACGTAGCAAGTCTATAGCTTTGCATGTAAGTAAATTCCTCGACAATTACCTCTGTAACGAAAGAATTGAAAGAATACTTGAGTGTAACATCCCATCAACGATGAGAACGTGAGAGGCGGAGCACGAGGAGATCGGAAAGGGAAAGAACAGGGAAGAAAACCACAGTCCATCCGAATATGAACCAGTTAAGCCGTCGGCACACGGACCGTGCATCTGAACGTTGAGCGTTGAGCGTGCCGCGTTTCTGACGTCATAGCGTGGAATAGCACGTTCGGGAGTCTTTCCGAACGTGCAGAGCAATATCTGGCATGTCAGATATTCTGAGCGTGCGTCTGAGCGTTGACCAATGAGATGGCACAACGCCACCTACGTCACACGCACGCCGTTTCTGAGCACCAGCAAATTGAGAATCACTGGAAAGCCCGTAGTTAGTTGTGTGATTCGTTCCAGTAAAGTAATGAGAAACATCATATTCGTGGCAAAAGAATTATTGTAACTTGCGTATTATGAGAGTAGGCCATTTGAAGACAGCGACACACTGAAGCTCCACCAAAAACGCATTGTTCTTGGTACAATTTGTTATAATTAAGTTTCAATTAGTGACATAATTATCTAAGATTAACGTTTTTAGCAAGGGGTAACACAATATGGTTAAGTACAAGGAGGGAATAGTTGGTTTAGCGTAATGAGTAGCGTCTCTGTCCAAGCATGACATTTTGTTGGGGCGGCGGTTCGCGTCTTAACACTTCCAGTTTGTTCCCCTAATATTCGCGTTTTTACTATGCCCTGAAGCTTTGTTATTAGTTTAATATATGCTATAATATTTGATGTTTTTTTGAGGGGTGAATTTGTTCAATTGGCTTAATCTACAGGACAGCTTGCGCTACTTGTATAAAGATATTTTGCTCTTTTATCTTTTAGGCTTCGTAATTCACACGTTGCAAAGATTCTGCTACTGGGTAGGAACAGTGATCGAGTAAGACTGACCTTAGGGTTTTACTAAAATGTGGGAATGATCAAATAATATTTATCTTATGCAGAGAAGTATTCCAAATTTGTACCGCGCTGTTTTTAATGGAACTTTTATAAGTCTGTGTCCTTATTGTTTGAGCATGGTACTTTCCTTTTCGTGGACAATGGAGGAAATATGCGTTGTAATAGAGCTACTAACGTGAGAGTTTTACGCGCGCCCGTTGAGTAAACAGTGTGATTTACGAACCCTCAACAGCCGCTGGAGTGCATTGCGATCGCGTATACCACGTTGGGGCCCACGTACCGTATGCGCGAGTCGCATCGTTCCTTAGCGTTCAGCAGCATGTTGAACTTTGGCACGCTCAACGCTAACGTTCGACTGCACGGTCCGTGTGCCGTCGGCTTTAGACGCTTCGTGAACGCAAATGCGAAACCTTGGAGGTAATACGACCCTCTTTTCGCAAGGCGTTCATTATTGCGGAAATTTGGAAAACCAGCATTTGAGATCACTGCAGAACGATTCTTCTGTTGCCAACGTACATTTCGCGTAAGGCCACGAAGATAAGATGCGAGAAATTAGGGCTCATACTGAGGCTCTTAGTCGTTTTTCGTCGCTCTATTTGCAAGTGGAACAGGAAGGTCCAAATGGCTCTGAGCAGTATTGGACTTAACATCGCAAGCCACCGTGCGGTGCATGGGCGGAGGATACCACATACCATTGTTAGTCATTTCCCTTTCTGTTCCTGCTGGCCTGTGTGGCCAGCGGTTCTAGGCGCTTCAGTCTGGAACCGCGCGACCGCTACGGTCGCAGGTTCGAATCCTGCCTCGGGCATGGATGTGTGTTATGTCCTTAGGTTAGTTAGGTTCAAGTAGTTCTAAGTTCTAGGGGCCTGATGATCTCAGCAGTTAAGTCCCATAGTGATCAAAGGCATTTGAACCATTTTGGAGCCTGTTAGGAACAACAAAACACATCATTTTTTCCTTTGAAAGACTTTTCGACGAGAAACTGAAATTTTTCCTTCTACTTTAGTTCATAAGAAGAAAGTTTGAAACGTGTGTGTATACGTTCAAAGTGAAATACAGGGATCCAGCTGTAATTCAGAGATATTTTCGAGCTAGATCTGAGTGTTATTTTTTGTTTAAAGTACAGCTATGAGTAACTCTATGAAAATATAAACGTCGCCAAGTATCGGAGAGTACAACTGCTGTATTACTCGGATACCGACCGACGTTCATCCTTATTCTTGGTTGAAGAGGCCAAATACGTAACTCAGAACTCGCCACCACTGAGTGATGATTATGAAAACTGCACCGCGACGTATTCCGGAACATAGCAGCCAAACAGCGATGTGAGGAGTGCTCAGCTATCAGACAGTAAGCCGTGCCACAATTATTATGAAAGCTTGGCGTTCTGGTCTCCTTCAAAGGCATAACGAAAGATTTCAGGTATACTCACCTGTTTCAGAGAATGAAATGGTGTAATTGTGTTAGAGCGGCGCTTCGATGCGCAGACAGCTACTGAGTTTTTCCACCACAAATGTCAAATGATAAACTGGCTGATTGGATCTAGAGATGTTGCTATGGTACACATACTACACGCAGTTCAATTATAAGAGAGATAGAACCGTGTAAATGTACTGTGTGGGAGACAGCGGCAGCAGCTGCGACTTGCTTGCACGTAGCAGGGTCACTGCTGAACGAAGACGAAAATTGAAAAGGGGCTACAGGGTGGGCGGCATGACTGTACCAATGCATGTGATTGTGCTGTCGTATTTGAGGAAGGCTAGCTGAAGAAATTGAAGTTGTGGGTATCCTTCCATGCAACAGAGACAGTGGGGAGTGTTGTGTTACGAAAGGCGTGTGGAGAATATCAGCAGGATCGAGCCGGCCGCCGCCTGCTGCAGCGGCTCCAGGCTCCCCTCGTAAGTCGAGAGTCACGCACGAATCGTGCCTGCGTTGCCAAGGGCAACGTGTCGTCGCCGCTTCCGCCGAAAAACTGCTGGGCTGGCGGACCGGAAACACGACGGCGTGCCTTACGTTGCTACTGCACTCAAAAGCCCACACAATCACACCAACATAAAACAGTATGTTATTACCACAGCAGAGCGGTGCAAAACTACGACGTCCGTAACAAAGTTTTGCAGTCCGCTTGCCTCATATGTACATGTGAAACTGTCGTGAGTTACGTACCCCGCAATTTGTAAGTAGCTGTACACTATGAGTGCGTGTAAAATGTTTAATTGACAGACAGGTATTCTGGTATAGAGCACAGCGTCAGGGCCATCTGATACAGAGGACAGACAAACGTATAAATATTGATATCTACAGCACAATGACATTTGTATACATAAAAGTAGAATAGTAAGACTATTTACATGTTATGTACTTCCGTATCAAATGACATGACCAATGTAAAATCTCTATGATGTAGAAACTGATATGTACTAGAAAACACAGAACTCCGTGATTGTAGCGTCCTGTATGACCATGAAGTGTGATCGTTTAGCGTTTGGCAGCTGTAACATGTACGCACGACGGCCTGTGCACTTTGAGATATAACGTATGTTGGATCCTATCGTGACCACACAAACATAATTATGATTGCATTTTATAGACGCACGTAGTTCAATGTTTTCTACATGCACAACAGTTTTGACATCATAGATATTTTGTAACTGGCACACGCATCACATGATAGGGAAATGCATAATATGTAAGTATCCTTATGTTTCTACTGTTGCGTATACAAATGGTATCGTGTTGTATATACCAGTAATTACACAATTGTTTCTTTGTCCTCTGAATCAGAAGCCGCCACGAGTTAGCTCTGTGCCATAAATGCCGATCTGATAATAAAATATTTTTATTTTGAGATGGCCGGTTTCGATCTTCGAAGAGATAACCTTCAGATCGTACATTTCTGGATGACCGTAGGAACCGTTGGCGTGTAGCTGGTCCATCTGTGCAGGCGTGGAGAATACGGCTCGGTGTGCTCCACGTCTGCACAGATGGACCAGCTACACGCCAACGGTTCCTACGGTCATTAAGAATGCACGATCTGGGAAGTTATAGTATGATAAAGATCACTGTTTTCCTATAGGTATGGTCCATAAAAATTTGAATTAAATATTGTACATGCACCTCATTGTGTACAACAAAATGTCTTTTGATGTCTACATAGTGCACAATTGTACGGTCGAGCGCAAAAAGACAATTGCTGATACAAGAATGAGAGAAAATAACTGCGCTAGCCAACTTCTTTCAGTTTGCTATGTAATGTTGCGTTGGTGAACTGCGGCCGTTATACTGTGCATGGCGGCAGCCAGTCAAGGAATATTTTAGGATATTGGTTTAAAAAATTTATTTCAAAGGCCCAGTGAAACCTTTACAAGTTTTCTCCCAGAGTATCTTACGCTGTACCTACGTGACACAAGTCGCCTTTTTTGCGAAACCGAGGCAGTTCTGTCCAGTCTGGTCTTAGCCAATAGCGTGCGTGGGATACAGGTCACGTGTGTGGACTCAGGAGTCTTCCGCGATGCGGAACACAGACCTCGAGCAGAACTGACGTCTTTTCGGAAGGACCTCCTAGACTCGCCTAAACCTGGTAACTTTCGACCCTAGGCACGCCCCTTGTACACCGTACATTGCAATATATCCTCTTTATTCTACCTAATTTCCTGTCTTGTCATTTAACGGCAGCCTTGGAAGCCCACTCTCAAGTCCTGACCGCTCGACCTCTTGCACACTCTCATCACGAGGCATATATAACGACCTCCCCCCCTCCCTTCCCTGACCATATACATTAACAATATATTTAACGGAGCACGTCGTTAATGCTGTTTCGAGTCTTAGCCGGAAATCGAACTCGGACTCTTTCGGTTAGCAATCCGCCGCTCGGACCGCGCAGCTACCGAGGCGGACGAACTTACATGGTTCACCTACTGCCCATTGACCTGGCTACACCTCCAACACAATTTTAATTTTTATTACGAAAGGTCTTCATAAACTTTGAATTATCAGCCCGAAAGAATCTAACTGCGGCCGTGGAGCGTGGTACTGTAATGGTATCAATCCTTCTCTGCATATTCACTCATAGTGCTACATGTTTTTCCAACGCTGCAGGATGTTGAAAAGCAATCCATGACTAATTTTCCACTGTCGCCTCGATTACCAGAGCCTCAACTTCTCATGTGATTCACGGTTCTTCACAGAGAGACGGTCTGCCACTTTTTTCTTCGTCACTCAGATATGTTAACCACACTGGAAGCGTCTCTGCCACCTAACGACTGTGTCACATGCCGACTCAGCTTGGATTGTTGCAGCGTTGTTCTCTTTCAAATGAAGGAAACGAATTACCATACTATACTTCACTTCGCCAATCCGTTGTGTCAGTTTGTTTTGGCTGCCCCAGCGGTGTGCTGTCGTACTGTGGCTGGATGATTTCTGACTGCTGACTTGTACCTGCAAACAGACAAATGAAAGTCATAATTAAAATCTTAAGACTATCCCACATAATTACGTTTCCAGTCCATTCGCTTCTACTCGCCATGCTGAAATAGTGAAAAGTTATCTTGAATTCCAGTTCTTAATTTCTCTCTGCAATGGCAGCTTGTTATCACAGACTTCAGCAAAGGTTAGTGTACTGTCGAACATTGCAAGATTGCGAACAGTGGCGTCGTGTCGGCTGTTTCCTCCAAACCGCCCAGAAGGCGAAACTTGAGTTTCTCCCGACATGCACAATGTTCAAACAGTTTATGGGAATGTAGCCAGCTGAAGTCTTCGACTACTACTGATATGTCGACAGATAAACAGCTCGCGATTTTCAAGGCACAAATGCAACGAAAGAGCGCTGTTGGAAGAAATCCTCAATAGTCAAGACTACACCGATCAAGAAGCATACTATGGCATATGCAGAAAGACAGAGAACACACACACACACACACACACACACACACACACACACACCGTAAACATCTAGCGCCACCACACAAGCAAAACTGACCAACGTCAGAAGTTATCGATAGTGAAGCAACTGAGATTAAATAAGCAAGCGACCTTACAAAATAATAGAGATGGAGATTTTTGTTTAAACTGTGCTTGGAGTCCTGCACTCCCCTTGATCAAAACAACAGAGTTAATGCTACTTGCTCACCTGTTTATGATCAGTCACCACAGTTCGGAAGTGCCGTAAAAAATATGTCTGGAAAGACCGCGTCCAGAATCGCGGTTTGCGGGAGTTTTGGTGTTTGATTTCTATTTGAGATAGGATCCTGGGGTTAAAAGCTTTTGGTTTAGCTCGGACCAGCGGCCATTGTATAGCCATTCGAACATATTTCTGTGGCTACGTTACAGGACATCAAGCAAGGTTTGAACGAAGAATCGGAGCTACCATCAGGGCAAAAATTGATTAATTATTTCTTCAAAAGATTTTAATAGAGCTGAAATTAATTCTCAGCCAATGACATCATTTGCATGTGCACCGCTCGGATTTTACGACCAAAAACAGTCACCCTCGCTAGGAAAGAGCGCGCAAAAATAGTAACCCTTAATTAAATAACTCCAGAATGGAGGTAGATTGATGGTTCGAATTTGGGCCTCCGGTACATTGGACCCAGGTCTAACTCAAGTTTTAACCACTAAAAAAATCCTTTTTCGTTTGGATTTTACGTTTAACGTTTAAAAACAATTTTTTCTGGGAAGTTTTGAAGTTCGCCACTTCTATACTTTGAACTTGTGCGAATTGGTACAAACTTTGCACGAAGGTAGATAAATGAATAGACACTAACAGAGTAATCTTTATCGTTGTCGAGATGCGATGGTTTAAATTCGAGGTAAATATAGCAGGTAAAATTCGTTCTTACGTGAATTAATTGCGCCGGAACGGTTTAAAGTGAATCAAATAAATAAAAAATGCATTCTTACGATAAAACTGAAAACCAGCTTTCAAAAGTCTAGCTTTGTTTGGAATTTACGTGCAAAAAACACTTTTTTGTGTTTTTTTCAAGCTCGCCACTTCTGTGTTGCAGGCTCGTGCGAATCACTCTACAAAAACACATATTTCGTGGTCGTCATGTTGTTTTGTGGAGGCTTTCTCCTTTGCCACGATATAAGCAACATGGTTCGAATGACAGTAAAAAACCATACCCAACGTCGGTTGCCAAGCTTTGGCAGTCTAAAGTAAAAATTGTGATAGAGGGCAAGATGGAAACCAGAATGAAAAATGCTCCTATCGTTGCATAAAAAAATGCGAATATGAGCTGGTGTAGAGTTAGGGGTGTAAAGAAGGGGCCAGCCTTCGTTGCCGAGCGGTTCTAGGCACTTCAATCTGGAACCGCGCTGCTGCTACGGTCGCAGGTTCGAATCCTGCCTCGGACATGGATGTGTGTTCTGTCCTTAGCTTAGTTAGGTTTAAGTAGTTCTAAATCTATGAACTGATGACCTCCAATGTTAAGTCCCATAGGGCTCAGAGCCATTAGAACCATTTGATAAGAAGGGAAATAGCTTTTTTGACTTATGTGGCAGCTTCAGAGATATTTAAATTAAAATATCTTGACCTAGTTGCGCTTTTTACGATTTACCCCTACTTTCCCAGCGCAGTGACCTCTCTTACACTCACCCGCTGTTACGTGGATGGTGAGTGGTGTAATCAGAAGTGGACACAAAACTTACGTGCTTCTAGAAAGTGGAATGCATCTACAATAGGAAGTATCCGAGCGTGGGGGTACATCATTAATAGGAAGTATCTCTGAGTGGGGATGCATACATGCTAAACTTTATACTGTCATACTGCAGGGCATGACAAATGCCATTTTGGCTGACATGATGTCATGTGTCATGTTATACGACATGACATCATGGTAGTATACTTGACACGGTGCGGTATATTATATTCACAGGTACTAATGTTGTTGTTGTTGTCTTCAGTCCTGAGACTGGTTTGATGCAGCTCTCCATGCTACTCTATCCTGAGCAAGCTTCTTCATCTCCCAGTACCTACTGCAGCCTACATCCTTCTGAATCTGCTTAGTGTATTCATCTCTTGGTCTCCCTCTACGATTTTTACCCTCCACGCTGCCCTCCAATACTAAACTGCTGATCCCCCGATGTGTCAGAACATGTCCTACCAACCGATCGCTTCTTCTAGTCAAGTTGTGCCACAAGTTCGTCTTCTCCCCAATTCTATTCAGTACCTCCTCATTAGTTATGTGATCTACCCATCTAATCTTCAGCGTTCTTCTGTAACACCACATTTCGAAAGCATTTATATCCTCTCTACTTCGACCGTCGTCAGTTATTATGCTCCGCAAATAGCAAAACTCCTTTACTACTTTAAGTGTCTCATTTCCTAACCTAATTCCCTCAGCATCACCCGACTTAATTCGACTACATTCCATTATCCTCGTTTTGCTTTTGTTGATGTTCATCTAATATCCTCCTTTCAAGATACTGTCCATTCCGTTCAACTGCTCTTCCAAGTCCTTTGCTGTCTCTGACATAATTAGAGTGTCATCGGCGAACCTCATAGTTTTTATTTCTTCTCCATGGATTTTAGTACCTACTCCGAATTGTTCTTTTGTTCCCTTTACTGCTTGCTCAATATAAAGATTGAATAGCATCGGGGAGACGTACTAATTGTAACAAATAAAGAAGCACGAATATATCGGCCGCGGCGGGTAGCCGCGCTGTCTAGGGGCGCCTTGCCACGGTTCGTGCGACTCTCCGCGTCGGAGGTTCGAGTCCGTCCAAGGGCATGGCTGTGTGTGTTGACCTTAGTGTAAGTTAGATTAAGTTAAATTAAGTTGTGTGTACGCCTAGGGACCGATGACCTCGCAGCAGTTTGGTCCCTTAGAAACTTACCACCACGAATATGTCATGATGTTTTGATTTAAAACTCTTTGAGGCTGCAGATAAGTCGAAAAGCTAGTTCCCTTCTTTCAGATATCTAACTCTGACCAGGACTAATTCGCCATTTTTGTGTTACGATAAGAGCATTTTTCGCCATGGTGGCCAAGCGGTTCTAGGCGCTACAGTCCGGAACAGCGCGACCGCTACGGCCACAGGTTCGAATCCTGCCTCGGGCGTGGATGTATGTGATGTCCTTAGGTTAGTTAGGTTTAAGTAGTTCTCAGTTCTAGGGGACTGATGACCTTAGTAGTTAAGTCCCATAGTGCTCAGAGCCATTTTTCATTTTGTTATTCGCTATAGATAATTTATGACAGTGGTCATCTTTAGTTGTGCGGTGGCGCCAGTTGTTTACGGTGTGTGTGTGTGTGTGTGTGTGTGTGTGTTTGTGTGTGTGTGTGTGTGTGTGTGTTTGTGTGTGCCGTATTTCCCTGCACAGAGCTCTCTCGTTTCGTCTGTGCCAGGAAAATGACCAGGTGTTCACCTGTCGGAATATCGGAGGTTGTCGGAGGCGCCGTCGGGCTGCATTCCCACGAGCTGTTTGCCCAGGAGGAGTCGGCGTGTGGGCGCCCGGCTTAATAACAGTGCGGCGGCGTGGCGCCCGCTTTTAGGCCCGCAGTAAAAACGCCCCCGAGTGGTCCCGCCGCCTTTGTCGGCTGCCTCACACGCACCCCACACGCGAGGAAGCCGCCGCCCCGTCTCATTTAATCTGCGCTCTAATACCCACTGCGCTCTAATGCCCGCGCCTGCAGCGCGAAATTAAAGTTGTGCCTTTCGATTTACGTCTTTAGAGGCGCCGCGGCGTCGCAAAGTGCAGGCTTTTCCTCCCACCTGGAGCGCCCAGTCCTCGGTAACATTTGCGTTCGCGTCTTGTTCCCGCTTTGTCCCCTCCACGCGCCTTTGTTCTCGTGTGACGGCCATCATTCTAAACAATCTTCTCCGGGTACCCTGCAGAGAGCAATACTCTTCCCATTTCTTTTCACCGACAGAGTTGCACAAGCATTTCACATCCCTGCACGATATTGCTTAGGTATTCTTTGTGATTTGTAATGTGCTTTCCCTTCCTTTTATTCGCAACAGTAGCTCACTCTGTAACAGATGAAGCTATCGGATGTTGCTAGGGATCGCCCCCACCTTCCACAAATTTTACTCAGTGAAATGGGGTAGTCATTAAGACTACCGACTCGTATTACAGAGATGCGATGTTCATATCACCGTCTCGCCATCCATATTTCTGTGGCTTCGCTATTACCCGTGTCGAACGACCCTATGGCTGATTAAGCAAGAATACGATCGTGTCCTTTTTTCCATTCTTGTCGATTCAGAACTTGTCCACACCTCTGTGTAATGGCTATTTTCCTTCCACTCCACAAATTGTCAATTATAGCTGTAAGGAGATGTACTATTGCAGCCTGAAAACTGTCTGGCTGTGGCAAATAATACTTATAATATAATTCTCTCTGTAACTGACTCTCATTCCATCCCCGGATTAGCGTTAGAGGGAAGTTTATATGCGCTATTCTTGAAACTTTCAGAGCAGTTTTTTCGGGGTATACTATGCATATTTTTAGATGTTCTGTTACTTGATATTTTCAGAATTTCTATGACATTCTGCTTGGGTGCAGACAAATCTCCTTAAGACAACTGCCGGCCGCTGTGGCCAACCGCCGTCCGAGGTGGCCGAGCGGTTCTAGGCGCTTCAGTCTGGAACCGCGAGACCGCTACGGTCGCAGGTTCGAATCCCGTCTCGGGCATGGATGTGTGTGATGTCCTTAGGTTAGTTAGGTTTAAGTAGTTCTAAGTTCTAGGGGACTGATGACCTCGGATGTTAAGTCCCATAGTGCTCAGAGCCATTTGAACCATTTTGAACCTTAAGAGAACTATAAAAGAAACAGCACGTAGATTCCATTTTTTCTTTTGAAATGTTGGTTTATCTATTACATTGCTTTCACGTCACAGCAGATTCTTTGTCAGGTGATAACACTTACTGTAAATTACGTCCTACGGGTAAATTCATCTTTGTTGAAACTGTAGCGGTGTCCTCCAAACGAATAGGGCAGGTTACTTGTTTTTATGTAAAAGTATTCGATTATTGGTATCGAATGAAACAGCACGAGGAGAGCTTCCACTTATGGACAGGCGCGCGTCCTACGGGTAATTTCATCTTTGGTGAAACTGTAGTGGTGTCTTCCAAACGTATACCGCAGGTTACTTGTTTTTATGTAAAAACAATCGATTGTTGGTATCGAATGAAACAGCACGAGGAGAGCTTCCACATATGGACAGGCGCGGGGAAGTATCGGCAATGAACAATGAGCCTCGTGACACTTGGAAGCGACCTATAAGACAAATAAATATTCCAGAATAAAAATATCGTTACCAGTTAGTAGTGTCTGCTAGAAATTTTCTCAGTGTACATCCTAGTTGTAGCGTTCAACATGTCCTATAAAGGGGAACGGAAAAGGTCCTGTGTCCATTCGCCCAGCTACCTCCTTTATATGCGGTTTATCTCGTACAAAAGTGACCTAGCAATGGCTTCCATACTATCGTTAACTACTCTAGATTGAACGCCTGCCTTATAAGCTAAACGCCTCGTTACCAATTTCAGTTTCCTGATAGAACACAGGTTCGAATCCTGCCTAGGGCATGGATGTGTGATGTCATTAGGTTAGTCAGGTTTAAGTAGTTCTAAGTTCTAGGGGACTGATGACCTCAGAAATTTAGTCCCGTAGAGCTCAGAGCGATTTGAACCATAGAACACACGATTTTGCACAACTCTGTTGTATTTCCATGTGAATTTTATGACGATGATTTTACGAGTACGTTTATGATAAACGTAGATATTATTTATTTTTTGCTTCAGGTATCAACGAATACGCAGAGACGTGCACTTTGAGGGAAAAAATTGTGAAGCGAGGGCTGCGACTACAAACATCGAGGTTTTTTCTTCTTCTTTGATTTGGAAAGTTGCTGCAGCTTTTCACTAGGGATGCACGAATTAACACCGATATTTACTTTGCTGGAAACTCCTGATAGCACGAACGAAATTCGAGAGTTCGTCCTCGTTTGGCAACGCAGGCTGCTTTTAGGAAGAAATTGCACGTAAATGCGAAATGTACGCGGAATGTATGTGGCGCGCAGAGCGATTCAGCTTTGATATTTAGCCGCCCCGGAGAATGACACGCGGCGCTACGGACACCGAGTACGCCGCGCCTCCGTACCGCTTCGTCAGTTACGCTCCGTTTGACGACCCGACTGCGGGCGGGAAAAAGAGAAAGAAAATCAATCCGGGGGAATATTTTTATGTGAACTTTTGAGGGTGCAAGCGGCGGATTGATCGCCGCCGCGTTATAATTAGGGGCGGGATTAGCCGACTCGAAAAAGAAGGCAGGGCCAGCGGGAATAATTAGCGTCCGCGCCGTGTTTGATGTCTCCGCTGCGGCCGGCGGCTGTCACCGCGCCGCAAACAAGCGCGGGACCAGTGGGCCTCTATTCAGAGGCAGCCAGGTAGGCACGGCCGCCGGCACCTCAAAGCGCACCACCAACAGCCCGACCCTCCACAGCGCCATTCGCGTCCGCCTGCCGCCTCCTTTGCCAGCGCGACGATCCAGTCATTCACGGCGGGATAAAACCCTGGCGCCTGCGCCGCCTTATCGAAACCGCCTTCACTGCCACGATGGTAGTTGTGCCGCGTTTGTACTGCGAATCTGACACTCTCGAATAAATATACACACAGGCTTTGGGAAAAGCTACGCCACAAAGCGTTTCCTACTTTGAATGACACTACCTGTGTGAAGGTTTTTGAAATCAGCCTTTATAAGTTTAACAGCCACGAACGACAGTATCATGAGCTCAACAGAGACGAGAAGAAGGAATAAAACTGATTTATATTACTGTAAGAATTGCGTCAATGCGCGTTTTCGCCGGCCGGTGTGGCCGAGCGGTTCTAGGCGCTTCGGTGTGGAGCCTCGCGAACGCTACGGTCACAGGTTCGAATCCTGCCTCGGGCACGGTTGTGTGTGATGTCCTTAGGTTAATCAGGTTGACCTCAGATGTTAAGTCCCATAGTGCTCAGAGCCATTTGAACCAATATGCGTTTTCGCTCATATCGATTGGCGTGATATGTACCGGGTGATCAAAAAGTCAGTATAAATTTGAAAATGGAATAAATCACGGAATAATGGAGATAGAGAGGTACAAATTGACACACATGCTTGGAATGACATGGGGTTTTATTAGAACGAAAAAATACAAAAGTTCAAATAATGTCCGACAGATGGCGCTTCATCTGATCAGAATAGCAATAATTAGCATAACAAAGTAAGACAAAGCAAAGATGATGTTCTTTACAGGAAATGCTCAATATGTCTACCATCATTTCTCAACAATAGCTGTAGGCGACGAATAGTGTTGTGAACAGCATTGTAAAGCATGTCCGGAGTTATGGTGAGGCACTGGCGTCGGATGTTGTCTTTCAGCATCCCTAGAGATGTCGGTCGATCACGATACACTTGCGACTTCAGGTAAGCCAATAAACTCACTGACTGAGGTCTGGGGACCTGGGAGGCCAAGCATGACGAAAGTGGCGGCTGAGCACACGATCATCAACAAACGACGCGCGCAAGAGATCTTCCCGTGTCTAGCAATATGGGGTGGAGCGCCATCCTGCATAAACATCGTACGTTTCGGCAGGTGTGTATCAGCCAGGCTGGGGATGATGCGATTCTGTAACATATCGGCGTACCTCTCACCCGTCACGGTAGCAGTTTTGCTTCCAGCGTTATCTCTGGGACATTTTGTGAACTTTGTTCTAATAAAACCCCATGCCATTCCAAGCATGTGTGTCAATTTTTACCTCACTATCTACATTATTCCGTGGTTTATTAAGTTTTCAAATTTATACTGACTTTTTGATCGCCCGGTATTTCAGTCTTAAAAACTGAGTACATCGGTTGCGATTTGGATGCTGCAGCTGGCCTGTGGAATAAAAATTTTGCCTAGCTACTATATTTCTCCAGTTGTAAATTTGCGATGTATTACTTATTAGATGTACTTGCTTTCTACTATGTCCCTTGTTGTTCCGACCGGCCTCTGTGGCCGAGCGGTTCGAAGCGCTTCAGTCCGGAACCGCGCCGCTGTTACGGTCGCAGGTTCGAATCCTGCCTCAGACATGGATGTGTGTGATGTCCTTAGGTTAGTTAGGTTTAAGTAGTTCTAAGTTCTAGGGGACTGATGACCTCAGATTTTAAGTCCCATAGTGCTCAGAGCTATTTGAACTATTTGATTTGTTGTTTTGATTTTCGCATTTATAATACAAGCACCTTTTCATTGGTGTTTTGATTCTAAGTGTTATTTCAACATATCAAAATTATTAACTGTGAACAAAGTATGAGGACGCTCCTGTAGCGTTTCCGGTGAGAATTGTGGCACCAGCCACCGTACTGCCCGGACTTGCCACCAACTGATTTTCATCTATGCTCAAATCAACTGTTGGCTATGAAGACGACATTTTGGAAAAGATAACAAGCTGCCGATCAGCATAGAAAATTGGCAAAAAGCACAGGTGGCTGCTTTCTATGACGAGGTTAATGGAAAGGTGGTGCAATGCTACGACAAAGGTCTCAGTCTGAGCGGCGACTATTTAGAGAAGTAGCAGGAAGGTATACTGACTGCTAATCATACAGAAACTTAAATTAAAAATATTTCATGTAAACACCAAACTGATTTCAGCAGTTCTTTAAGAACCTAATGCAAAATGTAACTTTTAGATACAATTTTCCAATGTAAAGACAGATGTCAGTGCGCAACATGCCAGATATTGCGCTGTTTTTATGCAAATTACAGATGAAGAAGTGTTAGTGCCGCGACTAGAAATGCAAAAATCGGAGCAACAAACAGAGTAGCACCCAAATACGTCTAACGACGAAAAAAGGGGTGGTCAAAAATTTTGCGTGCGAGGGCCTTGCTGCAGCGTATATGCAACGTAGTGCTACTCCGATGCGGGTATATAAGCACCAGGATGCCGACAAAGGAATAGTGTGGCATTAGTGTGGTTCTGACGTATGTGCGGTAAATGCGGAAATGTGAACTATGACGATGTTATTGCCAACTGGATCCAAAAAGGGCATATGTGCCGTCACTCTTTTATTTGCTGACGAAGGACAAAGGCCGGTAGACATCCATCGGTGAGTTAATAACGAGTATGAAGCGGCATGTCTGATGAGTACCACCGTTTTGGAATGGTGCGCGAAGTCCCTGTTCGTCGCTATTCGACACAAGACACTGACTGGTCTGGCAGAACAGCGTCATCAGTTGCTGTTTGCCTGAAGCACCTGATGCGTTTCAGTGTTGATGCCAACACATTTCTTGAGCGCATTGTTGCAGGCGGTGAAAGCTGTAGCAACAACGGGTGCTGGAGCTTTTTGATAACGCAAGTCCCTATGTCGCAAATTTCGTAAGGCAGAAGTTACGCCAACTCAAGTGGGAAAACTCGAGCATCTGCCCGGTAGTCCTGAGCTCTCACCGGCGCTTATCACGCCTTTAGTCCCTTAAAAATGGTCTTTAAGGGTCGAAGAGTCCTGCCGGACGATGATGTGCAGCAGGCTGTTACGCACTTCTTCGCGCAGCAGGACAAGGTGTTTTACTAAACAGGTATCTTCAACCTGGTGAGTCAGTGAGATGATTGCCGCAATGTTCAAGGTGATTTTGCCCGACTGGCCATGAAACGGTAACTTTTTGATCGCCCCTTATATATTGCAAATTTACAACCAGCGAAACAAAATTGTTATTTGGCACAGGCCAGCTGGGGCATCCAAACTGCAGTCCATCTTTTTGATAATGTACTGGCGAAAGATTGAAATATATGTTACGCCGCTTGAAGGTGGCTGAAAGCCCAAAACGCATCTTGGCATAAATAATAGTCGGACTAAATTTGTAGGAGAGTGGACACGAGCAGGCTGTTGCTGAGGGACTGTCAGTATTGTCCATGTGGTCACAAGAATGGACCGCCAATTCATACTTTCCTCTTCATCTGTAAATACTTCCCGACTCGTTCTTGCTACAATTCATTGAACGGAAGGGTAAGTGTCTCCAAAAGATGTTATAAGATGAATATCGGCGGAAGTAAAATAAGAGTAATTGAATATAGACGATATGCCAAGCGATGATGAGGTAGTAGAGTTTGCAATGAGACACTCAGACTTGTTGGTTGACTTTTGCTATTTGGGCAACAAAGAAACTGACGGCAACCGAAACTGAGTGGATGTAAGATGCAGTCCGACGGATAAAAAGAAAAGCGTTTCTGAAGAATATAATTTTTTGTAACTTCGAGTATAACTTCTAGTGTTGGGAAATCTATTCTGAAGCATTTCCCTGTAGTTTTCGCTTGTACGGAAGTGAAACGTAGACGATATACAGTTCAGATAAGAGGAGAGTAAAAACGTTTGAAATTTGCTACAGCAGAATACTGAAGATATTGGATGTATTGGGGAACTAATTGGCGAGTAAAAACGTGGCAAAACTTGACTAAAAGAACGCATCGAATAACAGGACTTCTCTGGAAGGAATAAGGGATGCTTCCATTCATTTCTGTGGCACTGTTGTTTCCTGTGAAATATCTTCTGGCCAGGAAATACATCATCGCAACTATTCCAATGTTACCCAGCATGTGGTCTCGATTAGTGTTGACGAAATATTGCCGAGTAATGTTTGACGTATATTTTATTTTTTAGAAATATGCAGTTAGTCTTGTCCGTGTAAATGTATCTTTCAGTCGGGGTTATTAGCTGGGAGACTCAGAGGATTTGGTTTAATAGTCTAATCGGATAGAGGGTTTATCCATTAGAACACTGACACATTAACTTTGCGATTTGTAGATGTTTCGTCTCAGATGTAATTGCCAAATGTACGTATGTACGCGATTGTGATCAGTGTGTGTAGTCTAAGTGAAGTGTTTTTTGTTTTTCTGGTTGAATTTGAGAGGCAGAGGAAGAGGATGAAACTTGCTTCCAGAGCATAACAGATCCCATTACATACCACTAACGGAGCCGCCAGTCTTAAAAGTCTCATACAAGGAAGGATCACCATCTGTGAGGGTAGCCCAGAAAGTAATGTTCCGCATTTTTCTTCTTCAACAATTCTTTATTGAACATAACGAGAATTACACACACGAAAGAATGGTGTTTTATCTACACACACTGGTTTTCCATGTAATCTCCATCTCATTCTACGGCCTTCCTCCAGCGCGTTAACAAGTTTGTGCACGCCCTGTCTGTACTAATCCTTGTCCGGGTGGCGGAGCCAGTGCTTCACTGTGTGAATCACCTCCTCATCGTCCTCAAAACGTCTTCCACGAATGGCGTCCTTTAATGGCCCAAACAAGTGGAAGTCCGAGGGGGGCTAGGTCAGGTATGTCAGTCGTGGATGGTCTCACCGACCGCTGCAAATTGTGGAGCTCCGACGAACCGCCTTCCTCATGACCTCACCTTCCGTGCTCAGCGACTAACTGTACTTCTGTCGAAAACAGATTCTCCATAGACTTTGCACAAGCGTTTGTGAATTTCCCCACAGTTTCTTTTTCTGCAGCGAGAAATACAATGAGGGCATGTTGCTTGTAAATTACATCAGCTATAGACGCCATTTTGACACTGCCCTGCACCTACGCTATCTGTCGGGAGCGACGAAAACTTGGTGCGTTCACTCAGGAGACTTCAAATATACATACGTAACCTTTTGCATTCGTAGCATTGTTTTCGGCAGAGAAAAAAAATGCGGTGTAACAGCTCCCATTTTTGTAAGTGGCAATTCTCTTCGTGTGTAATACTAAGTTCAGAATGCTTATGCGAGAGTTTCGGCAGATGACAGCACGCGAAGATACTAGAACCTTGCTGTATCGTAAATAATTGTTATATTTTAGACA
This sequence comes from Schistocerca gregaria, assembly GCF_023897955.1. Classification (NCBI taxonomy): domain Eukaryota; kingdom Metazoa; phylum Arthropoda; class Insecta; order Orthoptera; family Acrididae; genus Schistocerca; species Schistocerca gregaria. The sequence goes on along the minus strand of NC_064923.1, from coordinate 313,302,220 downwards.
TGTTAAAGTTACAACGCTTTTGTGGAATAAGTTAATTTTTGGCGACAGCCGAATGCCAGTGGAAAGTGGATAGACATTTACAGTGAAAATTAAAAAAAAATTAAATGTGCAAATGGAGAACAAATAAGTTCATGTTCTATACTTCACGAGTCGATTGTCGTTTGTGAATATTCCCCACAGTTTCGTTCTCTACAGAAGAGCACGAATGCTTTTGCGACGATATACACTTCCTCCATAGGCTGTTCTGAATCGAGTTCAACTACGCTGTTAAATCCAGTTCTAATCGAGAACCAGAAATGGATGATATTCATAATCCAGTAATCATCTAGTTACCAACATCTTATTCAAAATTTTTACAGTATGTGGAACGTGCAAGTCATATGCGACGGCGGAAAAACAATGTATTACCTCCACACACAAATCGAGGTAAAACCTGCCCAAAGCTAGCGTATTTGGGCCAATTGCTCTCTGGTCTTGCGTTCAAAAAGCTCACTCAACGGTTGACATCGTGGTTGAATTTTGCTTCCGGCGTCACTGTGTGGAGTTCCAATATTTTAGGAACGCAAAATCTGGACATCACTTCCACCTTGCTACAGTAACATGATAGCAGCAAATGCCTTTCCGAACGACGTACAAGTGAATATTTGATTGGCATATTCGAAGACCTCGGAATTTCTTAAAAGTTTGGAAGGACGTACATTATATAGTTTTATAGGAGACAGGAAATACTGGACAAACATATTAGGCGCCACACAGTAATTCGAGACTGCACTAAGGCGCCCTTTGCTTTATGTAATTTACACATCTGACCTCCAAAAGACAGTCGAGCTACCGGTCCACATGTTGCAGCATGCATGTGATTTTTGTGTTTATTCAGTTCGACATTATAAGGTTCAAATGTCTCCCTGTAAAATAGCTGCTGCCCCACCCTTCGCCTGTCTTTCTGTTCCGAAAAATATGAACTTATTTATGTACATCTAATCGCCTCAGTTTAATACTTAAGACAACTTTGATAGTCACAGCTTTTTAGTTGGTTAAGAATTACTACGCCAGTGCAGAGGTACTCCTTGGAGCGTACTAGCGAGAAGAAACTTGTCCCATAGACTAGCGTCGTGCTAAATTAGCAGACAGCAGTCGGCTCTTGAGGGTTCCCTCTCGCCTCGTCCAGAACTTGAGCACATAAAGCAACGCCTGCCTCCACTTCCCTCTGCCTTCCAGCACATATTGCTCCCTCGACACTCCTCCGAGTTCCCCTTAATCAAGTTACCGCCGTTTTGTGAAACCGCCAAATTGGGACAACCATCGTTAGACTAATTCTGTGTTTAAATAACAGTGAAAATTTACGCATTTTCCCTTTAGTAGCTCAACAAAAGAACTTTCATTTTACCGCTACGCAGTTAAATCTAATTGGCAATGGTTTGGGATGGCAAACCGCGTTCTAGCACATTGCAGTTTCAGGTGTTTTCAGTACTGTGACGCTAATGTTAGGAGGATTATCCGTTTTCACCTGAGATACTTCATAGGTAGTCCACCTCCGCAGCGCGGCTGACTGCCTTGCGGAGGACCCGGGTTCGATTCTTGGTACTGCCAGGGATTTTTCCCTGGTACGGGGTGCACTCAGGCTCTTGAGGCCAACAGAGGAATTGCGTGACCGATTAGAAGCGTTCCAATGCCAAGAAACCGAACAAAGACCGGTTGAGTGGCGCGCTGACCACATGCTTGTTCACACCGCATTCTGTGGCGACTTTGGCAGCGGATGACTCGGCGGTCGGTCGAGCCTGATTGGCCTCGTGTAGGGCCACAAGGTCAACTTTACATTACTTTTTTACTAAACACAGTTCTAAGCAAAGAAGGGAAAGCAGAAAGGTGGAAGGAGTACACAGAGGGTCTATACAAGGGCGATGTACTTGAGGACAATATTATGGAAACGGAAGAGGATGTAGATGAAGATGAAATGGGAGATACGATACTACGTGAAGAGCTTGACAGAGCACTGAAAGACCTGAGTCGAAATAAGGCCCCCGGAGTAGACAACATTCAATTGGAACTACTGACGGCCTTGGGAGAGCCAGTCCTGACAAAACTGTACCATCTGGTGAGCAAGATGTATGAAACAGTCGAAATACCCTCAGACTTCAAGAAGAATATAATAATTCCAACCCCAAAGAAAGCAGGTGTTGACAGATGTGAAAATTACCGAACTATCAGTTTAATAAGTCACAGCTGCAAAATACTAACGCGAATTCTTTACAGACGAAAGGAAAAACTAGTAGAAGCCGACCTCGGGGAAGATCAGTTTGGATTCCGTAGAAATGTTGGAACACGTGAGACAATACTGACCCTACGACTTATCTTAGAAGCTAGATTAAGGAAGGGCAAACCTACGTTTCTAGGATTTGTAGACTTAGAGAAAGCTTTTGACAATGTTGACTGGAATACTCTCTTTCAAATTCTAAAGGTGGCAGGGGTAAAATACAGAGAGCGAAAGGCTATTTACAATTTGTACAGAAACCAGATGGCAGTTATAAGAGTCGAGGGACATGAAAGGGAAGCAGTGGTTGGGAAGGGAGTGAGACAGGGTTGTAGCCTCTCCCCGATGTTATTCAATCTGTATATTGAGCAAGCAGTGAAGGAAACAAAAGAAAAATTCGGAGTAGGTATTAAAATCCATGGAGAAGAAATAAAAACTTTGAGGTTCGCCGATGACATTGTAATTCTGTCAGAGACAGCAAAGGACTCGGAAGAGCAGTTGAACGGAAAGGATAGTGTCTTGAAATCAGGATATAAGATGAACATCAACAAAAGCAAAACGAGAATAATGGAATGTAGTCGAATGAAGTCGGGTGATGCTGAGGGAATTAGATTAGGAAATGGGACACTTAAAGTAGTAAAGGAGTTTTGCTATTTGGGGAGCAAAATAACTGATGATGGTCGAAGTAGAGAGGATATAAAATGTAGACTGGCAATGGCAAGGAAAGCGTTTCTGAAGAAGAAAAATTGGTTAACATCGAGTGTAGATTTAAGTGTCAGGAAGTCATTTGTGAAAGTATTTGTATGGAGTGTAGCCATGTATGGAAGTGAAACATGGACGATAACTAGTTTGGACAAGAAGAGAATAGAAGCTTTCGAAATGTGGTGCTACAGAAGAATGCTGAAGATTAGATGAGTAGATCACATAACTAATGAGGAAGTATTGAATATGATTGGGGAGAAGAGAAGTTTGTGGCGCAACTTGACCAGAAGAAGGGATCGGTTGGTAGGACATGTTCTGAGGCATCAAGGGATCACCAATTTAGTATTGGAAGACAGCGTGGAGGGTAAAAATCGTAGAGGGAGACCAAGAGATGACTACACTAAGCAGATTCAGAAGGATGTAAGTTGCCGTAAGTACTGGGTGATGAAGAAGCTTGCACAGGATAGAGTAGCATGGAGAGCTGCATCAAACCAGTCTCAGGACTGAAGACCGCAACAACAACAACAACAACAACAACAACAACAACGGGCTTCTCACGAGATTTCATGCGCGTACTGCAGATTTATAAAAACACGCCACTCTTGGAATGATTTATTATAATTGTTGCTATAATAAAATGTCACGTAATGATTTATCGACGGTTAATGCCTTCGTATAAGAGTGCTCTCTTAGGAGTGAGTTATTATCGTCAGTAGTTTACAAATAAGAATGTTACGCACTTGTTTTATTATTTCGTGTATGCCGTTTCAGTGTAACGGAGCACTGAAAATTTATCATAAACGCATCATCATTTTCATTAAATACCCGTGAATAACGCATCAACGATACAAGAATTCAAGACAGAACTTGATAACCAAGACTTGAGTTAAACATCACTTGGTTAGTGCAAGCATAATGAATAACGTCTTGGTTTTTGAAGTTGAAAGCTGTTGGCTCGGATCCTGTCACATGCATTTTTTTCAAGTTGGCTTTGTTTACACATTCTGTTTCTTATGAACGTAATACAAGTATTATCTGCTACATTAGATGTTATTTACATGCAGTCTGATCTGAGAACGAAGGATGAAATCAATATTTAGCGATTTCCGAGTATGTGCTTAGGTAGGAACCTAAGAGGACAGTTTATAAATTGATGCGAGTGAATCGAAGAGCATTAGCATTCATGTTCTTCCTTGTCACAAATATTTTGCTGTCTATTTACGACCGTGTGGCGTTTTCCGAGGGTGTGGTTAGGCAAGAACTTAAGAGTACAGCATTAATTGCTCCGACTGTAACGAGCAGCAACAAAATTCATATTCTGCTTTTTCACTGATATTTGGCTCTTTATTTTCGAATATGTGGCTGTTTCCGAGTGTGTGGTTAGGCTGGCACGTAAGACTACAGCTTTGTCACAAAGTCGATAGCCGAACATGCGGTAGTCGATAGTGCGCGTGACTTCAAAATGACGTCACCTTTGCGGGAATTGTAAAATGAATATTACCCGAAGAATGAGTTACTGTGGGCTACGTTCTCCCTATGAATGCAGATAACGGCAGATACGGCAGCAAACAAATCAAAAGAAAAAATGAAAATCGGTAAATGTCAGTTTAGTAAAGTATCATCTTGCTTCAGATTGTAAGAGATCATTTTATATTGTTCTTATTTCGATGACATCGCAGTAGCTTTTGATGATTCCCAGCTCACTTATTTCAAGGAAATTATCTCTCAGGTGTTACGTTATTAACAATCTACATTCTTATTCTTCATGTCTACATATTTAGTTCTCATTTCTCCGAACGAGACACCATTTTGTTTGATAGCCTACAGCCACTTTAGAATGTCTGACTTGTTTGACCGAGCCACGACTTCGCCTCTGCTTGCACCGCTTCATCACTATCAACGTGAAGTCTTCGAAGTTTTCTGTAACTTTTGGAAACTGGAGAAAATCGGATGCGGCTAAGTCGGGATGAATGGAGGATGACTGATGACAGTGAATACAAGGCGATTGATTGTTGCAGATGTCGCATCGCTCGTGGCTGGTCTGGTATTGTCATGTTGAAGGAGCAGTTGCCCCATGTGTGGACGAGTTTTTAAATTCGAAACTCGTTTCTCACTCAGACATAGATGCGTTACACCCCCCCACGTTAAACGCTACATTTTGGAGACCTATGACGGCATAAGGCTATAAATATGTAGACAAGAAGAATAAAGATGTAGAATGTTAATAACTTTTGTTTTACTGATAAACGCTTTTAAGAGTTTTCACACAAAATATTCGGAGAAATTGCTTTTCAGAGAGTATCTAACTTGGGAGTAATGGATTCATTCAAGGTTCTTACTGCGCCGTAAAGCGACTTGGGTGAGTGGATCGTATCCTTCCCCCCCCCCCCCCCCCCCCCCCCCCCCCCCCCCCCCCCCGGGCAGGAAGAGCAGCTCGCCTAGGTTGGCAGCCCTGAGCCATTGGCAGTGCGAGCACGTTTCCAATTTGAGGAAGGCGGGCGCCGAACCCCGCCGCCCGTAATTACAGGACGCTCTTATTTGCTTACTCCTCGGCCGGCGCTTTTTTCTTACAACGTGTAAAAATATACCGGGAATTATCTTTAATTACCGGCCTCGAGGACAGCGCCGCCACGGCGCTCTGCCGGCCGTCCGTTGTGCGCATGCGTGTGTCCGGGTCCGGTGGTGGGGGAAGCTACCTGCGCCCGACCACCGGCGGAGTGTATTAATCCTGCTCCGCCCCCTCTGCCTACGGCCTCCACGTCTTGGAGGATACACTGCCTGGAACCGTGAATTACTCCGCTTCCAGGCGTGCACTTTCGTTGCAGTCACAGAGACTAGAAGAATAATGATCATACATTTCTTTTATTCTTCTTCTCCAAAACTTTCATTTACATTGTTCCAATTTTCGTATTTCATGGTAGCCATAGAGCCTGTTTTTGACAAAACGAGATAATGAAATAAATCGGAAACTCGGTAATAAAATCCAACTACTACCTTTCCGTAGCGTTTTACAATGCTAATGTACATTTAGAAGTCATAGCTTTGTCATCAGGACAACTACAGTATGTGTCTTGAACATACTTGAGCTACGTAATTGTGATGTCACACACAAGAAATCAGCAAAACTCGCCAATACCCATGTTGACATCACAGGACACCCTTATACAGGGTGGTTAAGCTGCTCTTACGGATGAATTTTATGCAACCCACAAGGCCTTCAAACACTACCCGTGAGACTTTCATATCCTCTCGCTCGCTAAGCGCAAACCATCCTACAGAAAAAGATGAACAGTACCTTGAAATTCAATGTAATTAATTTTTATATTGGGTTTCGTTTTCGCTGGAGGCCATGATTTTCGTGTTATTCAAGAAAAACGTGTTTGAAGGTGACTTTTGCATTTTTTAAATTTTTTAATTTTTTTTTAATAATTCTCTGCTCCCCCTTTCGAAAGTGTATCCCAGTACTGATTTTAACCACATTTTACACAAAAAGATCCTGTTCATTTTTTTCTGTTGCACTAAAAGTTAGTCATTTTGCTCGAGGATTTACATGTGTGGTAATTTACTGTGCCATTTCTTGTAATTGAGCGCACCAACGAATACTAGACATAATTCGTCAGAAGTAAATCGGTCCAAATGTTAGCGAGTATTGGTTTCCGGGTATATCATTATACACAACAGTTTTCACATAGCGAGTGAGAGAATATGAAAATCTTGGCGCGTTATTTGAGTGCATTGCAGGTTGCATAAAACCCATGAGTAGGGACAGCTAAAATAGACTGTATAATTGAAGGCCTGATTATGAAGCTGCGACCGTGGAATGTACATTGGCGAAGTAAAAACACCTTGAAAAGATAGTAGATGGGTCTGTTTTACATAAATTTAATCTCCCACATTTAAAAGGCCCGGGAAGAAAACTGCAGTAGATGCCGTAATGCAACGTAAGCACATTGTTGATGGGTTTGGGCATACACCAATACCTTGGAATGTTTCTATAGTCAGACACATACCGGATTTAGGTAGATTGAATGACGAGGCCATGCTACCGGGCCTCCTCGATCAATCCACGGTTTGTAAAAAATAGGGTGACGCCCCGTCGTGCATAAATTGCAGTCGTCGTCTTCCTGGAAGGGTAACTTTCGCCAATAGCGCTGATACTTCATCGCGTAGAAATCTGTGACATGCTGCATCTGTTAAGCTGTTTGGTGAAGTGCCGTCCGTGGTGGCCGAGCGGTTCTAGGCGCTACAGTCCAGAACCGCGCAACCGCTACGGTCAAAGATTCGAATCCTGCCTCGGGCATGGATGTGTGTGATGTCCTTAGGATAGTTAGGTTTAAGTAGTTCTAAGTTCTAGAGGACTGATGACCTCAGAAGTTAAGTCCCATAGTCCTCAGAGCCATTTGGTAAAGTGTACGGACATTTGAGGGTATTATCGACAGTTCCTGCCCATTCTCTGATGCGTCACCTCCATGATTGCTTGAGAATTTGCATCCGCCCGCACGTGCTTATCGTGGTAATTTCCTGTGCCATTTCTTGTAACTGTGTGCACCACCGAATACTACACATTCTCGTCACAAGTAAATCGGTCCATATGGCAGCGGTTGCTGGTGTCCGGATATATTATTTTACACAACACTACCTCTTGTGGGATAGTGTGACAGTTTTTTAAACACCCTGAGTAAGTCGGATAAGGTACTCGACCAGTAAAATAAAAAATAAAACAGAATGGAGAACGTCTCTGTCTGAAAGTACACTACTGGCCATTAAAATTGCTACACCACGAAGATGACATGCTACAGACGCGAAATTTAACCGTCATGAAGAAGATACTGTGATATGCAAATGATTATCTTTATAGAGCATTCACACAAGGTTGGCGCCGGTGGCAACACCTACAACGTGCCGACATGAGGAAAGTTTCCAACAATTTCTCATACACAAACAGCAGTTGACCTGCGTTGCCTGGTGAAACGTTGTTGTGATGCCACGTGTAAGGAGGAGAAATGCGTACCATCATGTTTCCGATTTTGATTAAGGTCGGATTGTAGACCATCGCGACTGCGATTTATCGTATCACGACACTGCTAACTCGCGTTGGTCGAGATGCAATGACTGTTAGCAGAACATGGAATCGGTGGGTTACGGAACGCCGTGCTGGATCCCAACGGCTTTGTATCACTAGTAGCAGTCGAGATTACAGGCATCTTATCCGCATGGCTGTAACGGATCGTGCAGCCACGTCTCGATCCCTGAGTCAACAGATGGTGACGTTTGCAAGACAACAACCATCTGCACGAACAGTTCGACGACGTTTGCAGCAGCATGGACTATCAGCTCGGAGACCATGGCTGCGGTTACCCTTGACGCTGCATCACAGACAGGAGCGCCTGCGATGGCGTACTCAACGACGAACCTGGGTGCACGAATGGCAAAACGTAATTTTTTCGGTTGAATCCAGATTCCGTTTATAGCATCATGATGGTCGCATCCGTGTTTGGCGACATCGCGGTGAACGCACATTGGAAGCGTGTATTCCTTATCGCCATACTGGCGTATCACCCGGCGTGATGGTATGGGGTGCCATAGGTTACAGGTCTCGGTCACCTCTTGTTCGCATTGACGGCACTTTGAACAGTGGACGTTACATTTCATATGTGTTACGACCCGTGGCTCTACCCTTCATTCGATCCTTGCGAAACCCTACATTCCAGCAGGATAATGCACGACCGCATGTTGCTGGTCCTGTACGGGTCTTTCTGGATACAGAAAATGTTCGACTGCTGCCCTGGCCAGCACATTCTCCAGATCTGTCACCAATTGAAAACGTCTGGCCAACGGTGGCCGAGCAACTGGCTCGTCACAATACGCCAGTCGCTACTCTTGATGAACTGTGGTATCGTGTTGAAGCTGCATGGACAGCTGTACCTGTACACGGCATCCAAGCTCTGTTTAACTCAGTGCCCAGGCGTATCAAGGTCGTTATTAAGGCCAGAGGTGTTTGTTCTGAGTACTGATTTCTCAGGATCTATGCTCCCAAATTGGGTGAAAATGTAATCGCACGTCAGTTCTAGTATAACATATTTGTCCAATGAAAACCCGTTTATCATCTTCATTTCTCCTTGGTGCTGCAATTTTAATGGTCAGTAGTGTAATTGGGTACACTAGAAAGAAAATGGAGGGAGAAAGGACGAGGACAAGACAAGCAAAGAAAGAAGCCCAACAGGCAATAGGCGCATAATCAAAGAGAACAAACGAAACGAAATGTTGCTCCCGTTGTGCGTTGCGAGTGAGGGATGTGGTATGCAAGGGGTGCCATGCAGATCACAGCAATCGGCTTAGGGCGGCGTTAATGGCGGCCTGAGTCACTGGGCTGTTTGTTGTTCCGGCTGCTTCCAGGGACCAGCCGGGTCGGCCGCCCTCGCAAACAGCAGAGCGGGACACGGCCAGAGGCGCAGGCAGCGTCTGGCCCCTCGGCAAACACTGCCCGCCTGTGGCTGCGGCGGTGTCGCGGGGCGCAACACAGGCAGTGGGGGGACCGGAGATGTCGCTCTTGTAGCAGCGTGCGCCTGCCGAGTCATTGCCCGAGGCACACGTGGGGTCGAATCAGTAGCACGGCCAGCTGTATTGAACACCATCATTATATACGTTCCACGTCTGTTCCACCTTAACGATATATAGCGCAGGTTCAAATGGTTTACGAGCACTATGGGAATTAACTTCTGAGGTCATCAGTCCCCTAATCTTAGAACTACTTAAACCTAACTAACATAAGGAAATCACACATATCCATGCCCGAGGCAGGATTCGAACCTGCGACCGTAGCGGTCTCGCGGTTCCAGACTGTAGCGCCTAGAACTGTTCTGCCACCTCGGCAGGCCATACCGCAGGATACTCTCGTTTGCCCCGTGGCGCGCAGCAAGAACCACTGTCGGCCGAGCCCCCGTATGGAGTGGAATCTTTCTAATTTTTCGTTCTTGATCTTTTTGCGAGACATATAGGAGGACACATGTTGACTGACTCTCCCAGGTACGCATGGACTCATCATTAGAGTAGTAGACCATTCTGTCACGTACAGCTTCTCTCCTCAACCGTCTGTCACTGCACTTCTTTTCCTATCTGCCCTACCTCGTTGCCGGCCGGGGTGGCCGAGCGGTTCTAGGCGCTACAGTCTGGAACCGCGCGACCGCTACGGTCGCAGGTTCGAATCCTGCCTCGGGCATGGATGTGTGTGATGTCCTTAGGTTAGTTAGGTTTAAGTAGTTCTAAGTTCTGGGGGACTGATGACCTCAGAAGTTAAGTCTCGTAGTACTCAGAACCATTTGAACTCAACCTCGTAAGGGTCTCAGTCTGAGATGGAATACTCAAGTCAGTGTGGCATCCGCATTTACTACAATTTCTTTCTATAGTCCTTTCAATTTAAATCGTTTTCTAGCATACTACCAGATAAGATTGTTTCCAGTGGCAGTTTTACAGTAATGTAGTAAAAAAATCACGGGGATTTTCGCTTGCGAACACCATCAGCTGCTAAAAGTTTGATTGAGTTCCGACATATTTTGCTAGATCGTTTATGTGCATTTCGAAGAGTTGAGGTATCCAATCGCGAACCTGGTGTAATTTTTCATACGTTCTTATTTGGTTTCGTTAGCTGTCAGTGCGGAAGTGCACTGAAAGCCCTCTGGAAGTTGAGAAACGCGACGTCGAGCTTTAAGCCTGTACCTTCTGCCTTCTGAGCCTCGTGGACGAAGAGAAGTAGGCAGATTTCAGAAGACCGCCTTTACAGGATCCATGTTGTTTCCTACAGCAGGAGGTTTCTTATCTCCAGTAAGGCCGCAGTATTCGAGTAATTCTAGAATATATTGACGTCAGTGGTATGAGTGTGTTTGCCTTTCTTTAAAATGGGTAGGATCTATGCATTTTTCTATCATCTGGAACTTATCTCCTACAAATACCTACGGTAGACTGCTGCAAGAAGAAGAGCAAGCTATTTCACATATTCTTTGTAGAATCGTGTGTGTACAGTTATGAGGATTATTGATAAGCACACAAAATACGCTGGTGCTAACAGCTTACTAGCGTGAGACAGACCTATGCATGCTAAAATTTCAGTGTCTTTTATTCTTTGTCTGGAACCGCGTGACCGCTACGGTCGCACGTTCGAATCCTGCCTCAGCCATAGGTGTATGTTATGTCCATAGGTTAGTTAGGTTTAAGTGGTTCTAAGTTCTAGGGGACTAATGACCTCAGAAGTTAAGTCACATAGTGCTCAGAGTCATTTGAACCATTTTTTTATTCTCTCTTCCTTATCCAGCTTTCTCTTATTTTTCTAAACAGATGCTAGAAGGAGTACTTTCTTTTCCATATGTATTCCATTTCCATTGGTGTGGAACCAGCATACATCTACGCGCCTTTCAGTTCAATTACTGGTGTGTCTAGTATACACAGATCGTCCCCAACATACGTCCGGAGTGTGTGACCAGTGCCCCACAATGCGACAAAGCCACAGCCCTCCCTCGGTGGTCGCCCCACTTCTGTGTCAACGAGTAAGGATTCCTTCCCCATTCAGTGGTAAACACCCGACGGCCACCAGAACGCGCGTGATCAAGCTGTCTTCCCCATGGAACAAGAGCTGCCGGCGTTATCCAGTGTCAGGCGCACGGTATCATCCAATAACTGTTTCCGCACTGATGCGTTTACAATCGTGTTTCTCCGAGCGCTGTCTATTTTGCACAAACGTTCCGACGCAATCCACATGGAACATATCCGACTGTACGGAAAATTTAGAAACTTATGTTTCAGCGCTAAAGTGTGCAGCCTTGTCGAAATGTAGGAGTTGTCTACTGAGGAAACCTACGTAAACCCTCTCCTGAAGCAGCGGCACGCCTTGGGGTTCTCGGAAAACATGAACAGCATCTGAGGATGCCAACTAGACTGTAGCGCCCAGAACCGCTCGGCCACCCCGGCCGGCTAGCCATATGAAATTATCGTGATAACTAAAATAATAGCATGAAGCTGTGTGTCGACACAGATCCGCTCGAATATGTCGCCGAACTCTTCATTAACCCCTTCTCTGCTGGTATTCAGCTATTTGTAGCGCCCACATGCCGAGACTTTCCGCTGTCTGGCGGCGGTGGCATACACAGCATATTGACGCAGTTCACCGCGACGCGTCGTTACCGTAACGTTGACGTAAATAGGGGGCGCTTTGCAGGTCGGCTGTATAGTCACCTGCGTCACTTTGAGACGGTAAGTGGACGATTGTGTCCCAAAATTGACTTGGCGTCGCGGTGTCTGGCAGCAACTGTAACATGCTTTGACGCTTCTTGGCACGGATACCACGATGTTGTAGAGACGCTGCTGTCGAAGCCTCCCCCATTTCGACGTCAGCTCCCGAGGTCATCCAGTGTGTAAGGAGCGTTTTTCTGGCGAACACCTTAAGGTTTAACTGGTCCCAAGGTTCTTCAATCGGGTTAATGTCATTATATCCCCATGGAGGCAGGGACGCTTTGTTCTCGTACATTATCGTTTGTAAAGACAAATCCATCATTGCCGGCCGCGGTGGTCTCGCGGTTCTTGGCGCGCAGTCCGGAACCGTGCGACTGCTACGGTCGCAGGTTCGAATCCTGCCTCGGGCATGGATGTGTGTGATGTCCTTAGGTTAGTTAGGTTTAAGTAGTTCTAAGTTCTAGGGGACTAATGACCACAGCAGTTGAGTCCCATAGTGCTCAGAGCCATTTGAACCATTTTTTGAAATCCATCATTGCAAAATGTATACGTAGAGCTCGACAATAGATTGGAAATCTTGTTCCGATACTGTACAGCCCTCAAATTACCCTCAATATCGGTGTGAGACCTCCAAAATACACTCGCGATATCAAACCCAACCGTGTCCGACGTACCCATGTAGCCGAACTCGTGTAACTACCTTCCTGAGACATGTATTGGTTCCTGGCTGCGTCCACACTTTTCCACAATTATCGACAGGTGTCAGAGAAATACTACAGGCGTCGATCGGTGAAGGGAACTCGATGCCATTAACTTAGGTTCCACTCTGTTTGTTCCCTTGTTTAACTCATTCGCGAACCACGATACCCGTTGAGCCATTGAACAGCGTTCTCCCGTCCGTGCGCTACACTGAGAGTCGGTTCTCCGCATCGCTCGCCCAAGAGAATCAGCCAGTTTTCATAATTCATGAATTCCCGCTGAAGATCTTTTGTACGCAGCAAAATGCAGAGCAGTCTACTGTTGTTCAAATGGCTCTGAGCATTATGGGACTCAACAACTGAGGTCATCAGTCCCCTAGAACTTAGAACTACTTAAAGCTATCTAACCTAAGGACATCACACACATCCATGCCCGAGGCAGGATTCGAACCTGCGACCGCGCGGTTTCCAGACTGAAGCGCCTAGAACCGCTTGGTCACCTCGGCCGGCCCAACTGCTGTATCTCCTTGGATTTGCCAGAGGTCGAAATGATGGTGTGGATAGAGTTGAGAACTGCCTGTGTCTACACTGCGCTCGTATCTGACTCCAAAAAGACAGCACACAGTCCGGTTGCATTCTTCTCGGTGTAAGACGATCATAAGTGATAGGTGATGGTCATCAGCTGATGTTGCTGACCTCTGGCGACGACTACAAAGCCAATTTAAGATTTGTGTTTCACGATATCCGTTGTGTATACGAATGGCGTCGCTGTGATATCGGTAGACATCTTCCTGTGCTGACAACCCTTCTTTCCGAAAGTGTCAATGAGCGCTTAGTATAAGGTGGAAATTACAGTTCGGGGCACGTTGACCTACTGAAGTGCATTGTCCCGTCCGTGTTCTGCACTGAACTGCGCTGAGAATCGACTCTCCACGTCGTCCGCACGTGATAAATCGTTAGCGCAATTCATCATCTCTCGTTGAAGATCGTTTGTACTCAGAGAAGTTTGAAGATAGTTTGTACTCAGTGAAGTGCAGTGCTTCTTGTAACATTTTCAGTGTTATAACATCATCAGAAAGGGGGAGAGGAATAGTGACTTCGTGTAATTTCAGTAAAAATTACGTAATCAACTTTTTAACCATCTGAAAATACGTGTAAATACTTCTTTTTTTCTTTTTTTTTTTTTTAAAAAAAACCTTTTTATATAAGCCTCGTGGTTTAAACTCTTGCGGACTAAATATCGCAATATTGTCCCGCCGTGACTTCTGAGAGGCTTGCCGCAGGAAGCAGAGCCTCCCCGTCGGCGGGGCCTTCCGCTTGCAGGCGCGCCCCCGAGCCGGCAGCTCGCGGGCCGATTTGATTTCAGCCATTAGTCGCTCTGCTGGCGGCGCGCCAGCTCCGCGCTTCTGTTTGGGCGGCTCTGCGGCGGGCAAATTAACCGCCATTGTGTGCTCATTCAATTAGGGGCGGCGGCATGGGCTCTTACGCCATTACCGCGCCAGACAAAGCGCCGTATTATCTGTGCCGAGCGCCAGGCTCCTGGCAACAGACGCCCGCTGCCGGATCTCCAGGGCGAGCACTTCAACAGGCGCTTGCCCACCAAAACGTTGCACTTCTTCCCGGGCCCACCGTCACCCCAGAGTCGTTGTTTTACATAATAAAAATTGATCGACAGTTGTGTCACTGCTATTTCGAATGCTCGTGTGACTATCACAGTGCTCTTCTACGAATGGTCCTGTAAAGGTGGTACGTCTAACCTAGATCTGATGTGAAATACGAAGAGCTATATGTATTCACAATTTAATTTCGTATATCAGCATTTACAAAGTATTAGCAGAAGGGAAAGCTACGTTTTAAGCGCAAGATGGTTCAAATCTTAAAGCACTATGGGACTTAACATCTGAGGTCATCAGTCCCTTAGGACTTAGAACTACTTAAACCTAACTAACCTATGGACATAACATACATACATGCCCGAGGCAGGATTCGAACCTGCGACCGTAGCGGTAGCGCGGTTCCAGACTGAAGCGCCTAGAACCGCTCGGCCACTCCGGTCGGCCTTTCGCTGGAGGCCGCGATTTTCGAGTTATTCAAGAAAACGCGTTTGAAGGTGACTTTTGCATGTTTTCCTTCAATAATTCGAAAACTGCGGCCTCTAGCGAAAGTGTATCCCAGTACAGATTTTAACGACATTTTACACAAAAAGATCGCGTTCATTTTTTTCTGTAGCACTAACAGTTACTCATTTTGTTCGAGGATTTGCATATTGTGGTAATTTACTGTGCCATTTCTTGTAATTGAGCGCACCAACGAATACTACACATTATTCGTCACAAGTAAACCGGTCCATATGTTAGCGAGTATTGGTTTCCGGATATATCATTTTACTTTACTGGTACTATGAAACATTGCTACCTACCGAATTTCAAGGGAGGTCAACGGAAAGTACCTTATATGTTTTGATGAGTGAGTTTGCAAGTATTAAAATATGTGATATAAATGAACGAATCTTTTGACTGCATTAACTTAGAAGCCTAAAGATTTTATCCCGCCAAGGGACCATAGACTTTAGTACGCGACATAAATTTCAACTTAACGCCAACCTGTTCCAGAGGAAAAGAGGTCTTGAAAGATAGACAAACAGACAGACGGATAAAAAACCAAAAATAATTTTTCGTGTGATACAAATTAACAATTTTTGTATTTTTTTTTCTTTACTTGTACTGTAAAACACTGCTTCTTGCCAAATGCCATGATTGTAGGTCAATCGAAAACACCCTCTAGGTTTTGATGAGTTCGTTTTCGAGTATAGACTATCAAAATATGTGACATAAATGGCCGTAGTATCTTTCGACTGCAGTGACATAGAAGCTTAAAATTTTTACACCACCAAGGGATCACAGATGGAATTAAAATCCATGAAGAAGAAATAAAAACTTTGAGGTTCGCCGATGACACTGTAATTCTGTCAGAGACAACAAAGGACCTGCAAGAGCAGCTGAACGGAATGGACAGTGTCTTGAAAGGAGGATATGAGATGAACATCAACAAAAGCAAAACGTGGATAATGGAATGTAGTCGAATTAAGTCGGGTGATTCTGAGGGAATTAGATTTGGAAATAAGACACTTAAAGTAGTAAACGGGTTTTACTATTTGGGAAGCAAAATAACTAATTGTGGTCGAAATAGGGACGATGTACAATGTAGACTGCCAATGCCAAGAAAAACGTTTCTGAAGAAGAGAAATTTGTTAACATCGAGTACAGATTTAAGTGTCAGGAAGTCGTTTCTGAAAGTATTTGTATGGAGTGTAGCCATGTATGGAAGTGGAACATGGACGATAAATAATTTGGAGAAGAAGAAGAAGAAGGAGAAGAAGAGAATAGAAGATTTTGAAATGTGGTGCTACAGAAGAATCCTGAAGATTAGATGGATCGATCACATAACTAATGAGGCGGTATTGAATAAAATTGGGGAGAAGAGGAGTTTGTGGCACAACTTGACTAGAAGAAGGGATCGGTTGGTAGGACATGTTCTGAGGCATCAAGCAATCACCAATTTAGTATTGGAGGGCAGCGGGGAGAGTAAAAATCGTAGAATGAGACCAAGATATGAATACACTAAACAGATTCAGAAGGATATAAGTTCCAGTAGGTACTGGGAGATGAAGAAGCTTGCACAGGATAGAGTAGAATGGAGAGCTGCATCAAACCAATCTCTGGACTGAAGACCAAAACAACAACAACAACGTCAACTGGTTCCTGAGAAACGCGATTCTTAAAGTCGGACAGACAGGCAGACGGACAACATAGCGATATAAGGGTTCCGTTTGTACAGATTGGGGCACGGAAAGCGTTGTACTGATGAGTTAAACAAAAGATGCTAGGAGTGAAAGGAGAGAAAGCAGCAAAGCTTCTTCTTCAGGCGTTTCGGAAAAGCTACAGGCGGAAGGATCTATGGAATTGGTAGGATGTAGATGGACGTAGCGACGTGGAGGGTGAGCGAATTCATCAGATATCTAAGTGAGTGCAGCCGTTCCCGCTTTTGCTGTCGAAGAGTTAGAGCCACAAGTTTCCGCCAAACTGAAATATCTGCAGGCCGTACGTCACGGCGAACGACAGCCACTTAGGGCAATCGGGGCTCCCCTGGCGCTGTCTGGGCTAATGCTGCCGTAAAGCGTAATCGGGTGGAAGGAGGCTTTGGGCGCTGGGCCCAAGCCGCTACCCGGCTGTGAAGGCTCGGGGAGAGGCTGTCCGGCGGCGATTTAAAGTCGACTCCACCCGAGGCCCACGAGAAAGACAGCCCGTGGTGCGTACGTCACAGCACGTGACACTGCAGGTCTCACGAGTCAGCAGCCGTTTCCGGTGGAGAGCGGGTAGCTATCTCAGAGGAGTGTAATAATTCTTGACTGCCCTTTAAAATACATGGAAGCTCTCGATACCACACGGCAAAGTGGATAACTTTTCAATTACATATTGATTTCCCGTGAGCCCTGCATGGAGCCGAGCGTTCGCGAAGTTTGACGTACAAACTCGTTACGAGACTGCATTTCTCGCCGGCTCTGGCCCTGCGCCCCCGGCTGACAGTGTTATGATCGCTGCTGCTCTCGTGTGTGCAGATTCTGTATTATAACGGTTGAACCGTGCTTCGGAGAACACCACACTCCACAATATGCATTCGACAATTTTTCATTAACTTCTTCATCTACATTCTCAGCGTAGGTTCTCAAATGTGTATATGTCTGCTGTGGGTGACAGTGATAGGCACTTCGTAAACAGCTGTTTTGTGCTTGTGAATGGAAGAAAAGGAAAGTGTGAACTCAGTGAGTGGCACGTAACGTAATGCTCTAGAACAGTCACGTCGATGTCATTACATTCAGATCACAAGCTCGGACTGTTTCAAGGCTTGGGAATAAAATCGACCGTGCCCTTTCAAAGGAACCTTTCCGGAATTTGTCCTCAGCGATTTAAGGAAATCACGGGAAATCTAAATCTGAATTTTTTGGTATGTCTGTCCTTGTGACTGATGGTCTGCGGGACTTTGGCCGTTCACTTGAGTAAAAAAATTTAACACCTGCAGCTGTCGTTTCGATGTTGTTATATGGCAACCAGTTTCGGTCTACATCTACATCTACATGGATACTCTGCAAATCACATTTAAGTGCTTGGCCGAGGGTTCATCGAACCACCTTCACAATTCTCTATTATTCCAATCTTGTATAGCGCGCGGAACGAATGAACACCTATATCTTTCCGTACGAGCTCTGATTTCCCTTAGGTCGGTGTCAACAAAATATTTTCGCATTCGGAGGAGAAAGTTGGTGATTGAAATTTCGTGAGAAGATTCCGTCTCAACGAAAAACAGCTTTCTTTTAATGATTTCCAGCCCAAATCTTGTATCATTTCTGTGACACACTCTCCCATATTTCGCAATAATACAAAACGTGCTGCCTTTCTTTGAACTTTTTCGATGTACTCCGTCAGTCCTACCTGGTAAGGATCCCACACCGCGCAGCAGAATTCTAAAAGAGGACGGAAAAAGTGTAGTGTAGGCAGTCTCCTTAGTAGATCTGCAACATTTTCTAAGCGTCCTGCCAATAAAACGCAGTCTTTGGTTAGCCTTCTCCACAACATTTTCTATGTGTTCCTTCCAATTTAAGTTGTTCGTAATTGTAATACGTAGGTATTTAGTTGAATTTATGGGTTTTAGATTAAACTGATTTATCGTGCAACCGAAGTTTAACGAGTTCCTTTTAGCACTCATGTGGATGACCTCACACTTTTCGTTATTTAGGGTCAACGGCCACTTTTAGCACCATTCAGATAGTTTTTCCCAATCGTTTTGCAGTTTGTTTTGATCTTCTGATGAGTTTATTTATCGATAAACGACAGCGTCATCTATAAACAACCGAAGACGGCTGCTAAGATTGTTTCCCAAATCGTTTATATATAGATAAGGAACAGCAAAGGGCCTATAACACTACCTTGGGGAACGCCAGAAATCACTTCTGTTTTAGTCGATGACTTTCCGTCAGTTACTACGAACTGTGACGTCTCTGACAGGAAATCACAAATCCAGTCACATAACTGAGACGATATTCCATAAGCACGCAATTTCACTACGAGCCGCTTGTGTGGTACAGTGTCAAAAGACTTCCGGAAATCCAGAAATACGGAATCGATCTGAAACCCCTTGTCAATAGCACTCAACGCTTCATGTGAATAGAGAGCTAGTTGTGTTTCACAGGAATGATGTTTCCTAAACCCATGTTGACTGTGTGTCAATAGACCGTTTTCTTCGAGGTAATTCATAATGTTCGAACACAATAAATGTTCCAAAATCCTGCCGCATATCACTCAATACACCATCTTCCTGCCGGACCTGACGTTGAGGGGGTGATCTACAATCGTGTACACGATCCAGTCTCCAACAACTATGAACTGGTTCCCAAAGAATACTGTAGAAGCAATGTTGTGTCTGCAACCATCAACTACAGTATTCTACAGAAGCCAGTACATAGATGTTGACCACTTATGGGACCGTGTGAACGATTGGAGGCAACCCCCTTAGCCTCAGTTACGGCCCGAAGATAGTGTATTCATACCGAAACTGTTTGCAATAAGATAAAATAACATCATTTGTTTTTTTATTTTGCTTACGTCAGGATGGCCAGGTGCGGATTTGAACCGTCGTGTTCCTGAACGCGAGTTTAGTGTGTTAACCACTGTGCCGCCTCGCTCCGTACCAAATTCACATCAGACATCGACATGTATCCATGTGACACAGGCAGTTCTCTGCAGTGTGGATACACACAGGTAGCACTTTCGCAATGACCCCACTTCTTCAAGATGTGGCCGCATCTATTTTGTCATTTTACGATGTGGTTCAGTCTGGGCCATTGGCGACCGGGAAGATGAAACCGTGCACCGTTCGCCAGTTGGTTTTGAATTATATGGAGACGAACGTTCAGTCCAACTTTCTTTGAACTCCTGGATGATATCGGAAAGTCTGTGATGCAAGAATCGACCCAAGGCGGCTTGAGTGACATCAGGCATATAGTTGGTGGATTCTGAATAATCGTCATGGCCTCATTCAGACGTATAGCTACACTGCCTGAGAAAAAAAAAAAGCGAAGCGCACACAAGACATTTTCTGATATTATAAATTCGTACACACACACACACACACACACCATCGGCGGGTATGTAAATAATTATAGTTGCAATACTCTGTGACAGGTGGAACGTCTGCCAGAGTACTTTAGTGTACTTCGTGTTTAGTGTTGTCAGCAGGCCGCGTAGCGTTTATGCAGGTTGTGAACAGCACCAGATGTTGTCAGTGTTACGGTAGGTTGTGTTCCAAAAACGAACACCATAGAGACAGAAGTGATGACTCTTTCTGCAGGACCTGACCATCATTTTGCAGGACAATGCTCAAGCACGTACAGTGCAAGCAGTTACTGATTTGTTTGACTGATGGGGCTGCTAACTGCTGACTCAAGGTCTCGTCATTTCAACTCGATTTCTAAACTGAAGGAAACACTTCACGGCATTCGCTTCAGAACTACTACAAATTCGTCGGGCAATAGCCTGCGCCGCTCGAACTGTCAACACAACTGGCACTGCTAAGAGTATCCTACGATTTCCACATCGCTGGCAACGGGTTATACACAATGCTGGTGACTGCTCTGAAGGGCAGTATCTATGTTGTACGAGCTGTAAATAAATGGTTGCCGCTATTAAACTTCCAACCCTCTTTTTTTTAAGTGATTAAGAATTTGTTGTATTTTCTGTAGTAATACGTACGTCATTGGTTCTTAAATCTCTTTATTATACTCAACATAATCAAAGTCTTTAAAACAGGAATAAAAATTACAAAATGATTAAAATGCTTCATTTTTTCCACGCATCTGTCACTGCATACATGTGCATCGGCTGGATGGATTCTCTGAAGGATGTGTTTCGGCACTGAACTGAATCATTTGTTCTTCAGATCGGCAAAAAATTTCATACTTATCCGGAAATAGTTTTAAAAAAATCACCATAATTTCTCAAGTTCCCTAACAGTATAGACAATGCTCTTCTCACGTCGACTGGGTGAGCACATTGCATCATATTCCTTCTTTAACCTTGAGGCGTCCAAGCAGGACGATCCACGGTAGTAATTTGTTGCGATCCACTTGCTTAATTCTGTGTCAAAATTTAGGAACACACTGCAGTCGCTACATTCTGCGGGCGCAAGCTAACGCGCCGTTTTACACGGCAGCTGTGTTAATGTAAAAGTGCCTGTCCAGGAGCCGTGCGCCGGCCACACCTCTCCCGGCAGACGGATAAGTGTGAAACGGCCCTAGAGACCATCTCAATAAAAGCTAAACTCGGGCAGTATAACACTGTCTGTATGCAAGTGAATGCCTCAGAATGGCAGGAAAGGCTGGATTGGGCAAGCCGAGAAGCTTGAGTGCAAGATTATTCGGAAAGTAACGGGTCCTAAGGTAACAGACAGACAATATAAAGTGCGAGGAAGGGGAGAGCCGTACAGGGATAATGGAGTCAATAAGCAAAAGACGATTGAAGTTCTGCGTAGATCTGTTTAGGATAGAGGCAGTCCGAGTAACGAAGTCTGAACGACATAAAGTCTCCGATAAACGGTTGAAGGAAGTGAGGAAGGATCTCAGGAGCATTATACTGAATCAGGAAGACACTTCACGTGGTCTCTTACTGCCTAAACATAAAAAGGCTGATAATACATAGGGGCTAAATTGCGTAAAATTAGTAATGAAGCTGGCCTTGAGTCACAGCTACTGACGTGCTGAAAGTCCCAGCGGCAGGTGCTGCGGCGTGCACGGGCAGGACGGGGCAGTGCCATGTGCCGTGTCGCCATGTGGGCTGAGCGCGGAGCCCGGCCTCATTACACGGTCCGCTAGCGCGACACGCACTGAGTCCCCACTCCTAAAAGGAGTCTGTTTGTCCCCTTGTCTTTCGCTCCGGCTCTCTGCAATCGGATTTCCACCCCTCGTACTGCGCCCGCGGCGGTACTGTCTCCCGTATATTCGTACCATGTTGTTTTAAGAAAAGTAACACGTAACTTGCGAGGTTATAAAAGTGACTCTCTCTCTAAAACTTTACGTTACAGCTTTCCTGGCTTTCCAGCTATAATACTACACTCACCTTTATTCTTTGCTCTTTCTCGTTATTTACTTGAGAATCATTTTCAGGTTTCGTGAACATTTTTAATGCAGTTCTTTTCCTACTACATGCTGCATCTCTGGGCAGGTGTTTGAGCGGAGCGAAAACAAGGTTCCTTACAAAATACACAATGGATTTTTATCCGAATTTTTCACTACCAGACGAAGAATGGGAAAGAGACAAACGGGATATCAAATTTCCCAGCGTGAGGTCTAGTTTTGAAAAAAAAAATTAAGGAAAACGTAATTTGTGATTTTAGAGAAAATCGAAATATTTCAGGAACATCTACTGATAGCCATTCAAACGAGGTGTCAAAAAGTTCATTTCTTTAAAGCTTTGTGTTCTACATAAAATGTTATATTGGTAGGGTAGTTAATTTTTTAAAGAATGGTTTCCTACGGATGAAGTACTAAATTTAGGTATTTCGAGCAAGACACTCGCATTCGGGAGAACGACGGTTCAATCCCGTCTCCGGCCATCCTGATTTAGGTTTTCCGTGATTTCTCTAAATCGTTTCAGGCAAATGCCGGGATGGTTCCTTTGAAAGGGCACGGCCGATTTCCTTCCCAATCCTTCCCTAACCCGAGCTTGCGCTCCGTCTCTAATGACCTCGTTGTCGACGGGACGTTAAAATCTAACCACCACCACCACTCGAGCAAGACAAATAAGATGTCAAAAAGCTTATTTTCTCAAAGCCTAGAAATTTTGTGTGATATTTAACTGCTGCCAAAATGGTTTCCTTTGAAATAAGCTCTAAATGCAAGATATTTCAGCATTCGGGAGGACGACGGTTCAATCCCGCGTCCGGCCATCCTGATTTAGGTTTTCTGTGATTTCCCTAAATCGCTTCAGGCAAATGCCGAGATGGTTCCTTTGACAGGGCACGGCCGACTTCCTTTCCGATCCTCCCCTAATTCGACGAGACCGATGACCTCGCTGTTTGGTGTCTAACCCCAAATCAACCCAACCCAACCCAAGGTGTTTCAAGAACAAAAAGACACTATGAAAGCAAATGAGGTGCTTCCTGAACAAACCCTGAAATTGAAACAAAATTGAAAAAATATCTGCCGAATGTTTTGCGACTTGATTTGTCTAAGCGTAAGGAATTCGTCTAAACGTAAGGAGTAAAACAGATTAGCGAAACATTCGACGCGCCTTTGAATGATGCTCGAAATCATATATAGCAAATGAGGTGAGCCAAATATTTCTCTAATCTGTTTTAGTGTTTACTTTCAGGCAAAGCAGTTCGCAAAACACTTGACCGATTTTTCAAAAATTTTTATTTTTGTTACCAAGTGGACGTTAATATTTAATAAACCGCAATCTTACGCCGAAGGAACGGTGTTTATATGCCAATCCCGCCGTCCTGGTTTTACGTTCCTGCGGTATATTTGACAAATTTGTGGCGAATTGCTGAATGGCTTTTTGGAAGAAAGATAAACCTTGAACTTACTTATTTCCATTTTCTCTATTACATACCGCCTTTTTCTCCTCGCTTTTATTCAGTCCCACCTACCTGCGCCCTCTTGTTACTTTTGAGGTAATATACTCATATTACCGATTATCTCTTATTCGCGACATTTCATGCCCTGTTCTCCGCTCTCTCTTTTGTCATAGACCTGGAAGACTATCACATTAGTCCATTGACGTATGCTCCGCTTTTTTTCAGATTAAATAAATCCTGATTGAAAATGCTAGTTTCCTACACAAATTGTTCGTGCTCTCGATCTGTCGCTGTCCGCGTATATGGCTGGCTGGAGCAGCCCTACACTTTGGAAACTATACCCCGATTTTTTCGTTCATTTATTGGCTGTGACAAAACGAAAAGAATTCTCAGCTGCACAGATAAGTGTCATGCCGTCAAGATGAAGGTCCAGACTTCCAATTACTTGCCTCGGATCGGAGTCCACGTTAAACTGTTGCTTCCACTGTAAGTGGCTGGGAGACACGCTTCTCTGGTCTGAGGAAAACAGAGGCATTCCACCTCCACTTAGACTATTCCTAGTAAACCACTGTGATGTTCAAATCAGCATTAAGGTAGAAGATCCTTTATACTTCATTTGTCAGAAGAAAAGGTCGGACTTTAACACCGGTTCAGCATCAAGTTTGTTAGTGACACTGCACATTCTAACAAATTTAAAACCGTTGACAAGTGATGAAATTCTCCGTGTGAAACACCCAGGTTCTACGACAGGCGTGGGATATTTATGATGATCTACACATAACATTACCTGTGGTAGCAGGTTTTACTGTATTTCATTTTCTGTTGGTACAAATACGTTAATCACCGGATTCCATGCGAGAGGTAATCGTATGTCGACTGACAAAGGGACCCACTGGGAAGTTTTCTTTCGGAATATAAGCGACCGAACGCCCCCCACAGCCTTCCGAGAACACGCAGTTGAGTTGGCACATGACACCATGATGTGGACCAGTGCCGATACAACTGAACCGCTATTAAGCGGAAATACATATGACGCTCTCGACATCTGTACCTCAGTCGTCCTGTAGGTGCGATAGGACAGGGGTCTTGGTGATGCACAGCTGAGAATGGAAAGGATTACTCCCTAGATACTGTTTGAAGATCAGTCTTTCACCCTGTAATTATTTTCACTTTACATATCCAAAACGTAGATATACAAACTAATTAAAATGTAACAGGGTTAATAAAAGTACAGTACAATAATACAAGATACTGAAAGTAATAACATAATACAGCAAAAATACATATCATTTACTGCATAAAGATCTTCTGTGGTGCAAGGATCGGGCAAGTTTCTGCAGATCAGATGTTATGTGTCCTGTAGGTCGCCATACTCACATTATTCCTCCACAGTGGTGTAGCCCCACTTCCTGAGGCTCGCCTTGAATCTTGACACTCCTCATTCGGTTTACAGCCTTCCATGTCGCTTACGGCAGATGAAATCTGGTGGCACGTTCCTCTCTGATCCTCTTCCTAATCATTTCAGTTAATGAATCTTGCCATAGGTCTGTTCGATAAGTTCTAGGTGCTGACGGAATTGCTGATGTTATGTGCATGAATCTCCTTCTTGACCTCAGCCTAGGTCTTTGTGCTTCACATGCTTGGGGTCTGTTTCCTGTTTCTTTTTCTCAATATCTACGACCGTTATTCTGCGGATGTCAGTTGGCACTATACCAATAATTTGCTAGATTTTAATGACAGTAGCTGGTCCTAAGCAGCCAGTCACAATGCGTCCAGTCTCATTCAGTGCCGCGTCCACCTACACTCCTGGAAATGGAAAAAAAAACACATTGACACCGGTGTGTCAGACCCACCATACTTGCTCCGGACACTGCGAGAGGGCTGTACAAGCAATGATCACACGCACGGCACAGCGGACACACCAGGAACCGCGGTGTTGGCCGTCGAATGGCGCTAGCTGCGCAGCATTTGTGCACCGCCGCCGTCAGTGTCAGCCAGTTTGCCGTGGCATACGGAGCTCCATCGCAGTCTTTAACACTGGTAGCATGCCGCGACAGCGTGGGCGTGAACCGTATGTGCAGTTGACGGACTTTGAGCGAGGGTGTATAGTGGGCATGCGGGAGGCCGGGTGGACGTACCGCCGAATTGCTCAACACGTGGGGCGTGAGGTCTCCACAGTACATCGATGTTGTCGCCAGTGGTCGGTGGAAGGTGCACGTGCCCGTCGACCTGGGACCGGACCGCAGCGACGCACGGATGCACGCCAAGACCGTAGGATCCTACGCAGTGCCGTAGGGGACCGCACCGCCACTTCCCAGCAAATTAGGGACACTGTTGCTCCTGGGGTATTGGCGAGGACCATTCGCAACCGTCTCCATGAAGCTGGGCTACGGTCCCGCACACCGTTACGCCGTCTTCCGCTCACGCCCCAACATCGTGCAGCCCGCCTCCAGTGGTGTCGCGACAGGCGTGAATGGAGGGACGAATGGAGGAGACGTGTCGTCTTCAGCGATGAGAGTCGCTTCTGCCTTGGTGCCAATGATGGTCGTATGCGTGTTTGGCGCCGTGCAGGTGAGCGCCACAATCAGGACTGCATACGACCGAGGCACACAGGGCCAACACCCGGCATCATGGTGTGGGGAGCGATCTCCTACACTGGCCGTACACCTCTAGTGATCGTCGAGGGGACACTGAATAGTGCACGGTACATCCAAACCGTCATCGAACCCATCGTTCTACCATTCCTAGACCGGCAAGGGAACTTGCTGTTCCAACAGGACAATGCACGTCCGCATGTATCCCGTGCCACTCAACGTGCTCTAGAAGATGTAAGTCAACTACCCTGGCCAGAAAGATCTCCGGATCTGTCCCCCATTGAGCATGTTTGGGACTGGATGAAGCGTCGTCTCACGCGGTCTGCACGTCCAGCACGAACGCTGGTTCAACTGAGGCGCCAGGTGGAAATGGCATGGCAAGCCGTTCCACAGGACTACATCCAGCATCTCTGCGATCGTCTCCATGGGAGAATAGCAGCCTGCATTGCTGCGAAAGGTGGATATACTCTGTATTAGTGCCGACATTGTGCATGCTCTGTTGCCTGTGTCTATGTGCCTGTGGTTCTGTCAGTGTGATCATGTGATGTATCTGACCCCAGGAATGTGTCAATAAAGTTTCCCCTTCCTGGGACAATGAATTCACGGTGTTCTTATTTCAATTTCCAGGAGTGTATTTAACATGTCTGGAGTCGCGTCAGACAGGTGTTGCATATTGTGATGCAGGGAAGCATACTGCCAGGGCAGGGGTACGGAGCACGTTAAGCTGTAATACCCATGTGGTGCCACTAAGTTTACTTATGACGTTGCTCCAAGCAGACACTTTCAGCCTTGTTTCTTGACTCTGATATTTGAATGTGCCACTACGATCCAACTTTACTCCGACGTATTTTGGAGTATCGTAGTGGTATAGTTGTTGCCCTCTCCATGTAACAATTAACTTCCCTCTTTTTGGACTTTGTGTACCTTCGCACAATTCAACCCAGACTCTTACCTTTTGCGGTCAGTGCTTTTACCAAACGAGCATCCAGATCCAGTTAAAACTTCAGAGTGACAGCACCTCTCTGCTGCCCTCCAAAGTCAACAGAAGCATCTAGGTTGGAGATTAGTAGATGAAGGAAAGTGGGCGGTATTCATATTTAAGCAATTTTATGACAAAAGCTTTGAAACTACTACATGTAGTGCTTGGGAAACAGCAATCCTCTGTAATGCCGAGATAAATACCAGTTAAGACAGTTGTTGCTCCGTTGTAACATGCTTCACGTCATCTGCTATAGGTCGTTGGAGAACCTCAGACGTTGGATGTGCTATCACAATAAGCGGCTTGTTTCCAACCACACGAACTCAAAACTTAGTGATTTTAGTCGAATGGGTGTCAGTAATGTCATCGGGGTAAACGATGGTGGGATCTGTCAGATAGAATAAATTATCTGCATGAAGCCCATAGGCGCAACAGTTACTTGTATTCTCGCAAACGATTAGCATGGACAAGAACGGGGAGAATAACTCCCCTTTCAATTTGCTTAGCGAGTGAAGGAAACAGCAATTGCCCAAACGTGTTCTGACGGGCCTCTTCCATTTTGTTGGTAGAGGCGGACGAGGGAGTCAATGAATAGATTAGCCGCTGCTGTGAGCAGAAGTGCCGACAGAATTCATATTGGAAATGCATATTGCATAAGGCGGCACGGCGTCCTCATACGACGATACCGTGGGTTCAGTAGCGTCCCCCGCTGAACTACGGCTCACCCACCAGCTTTACACAGCTAAGACATCGATTACCGCAGTACAGGCTCACTAAAATCGCGAACATGTAAAACAGACTGTCACTGAAGAGGGGAGACAGGCTCGAGCTGAACTACAAGCAGGAGGTGGCTCACTGGGTAAAACATAGGGGGCGGAGCCCGGCCCAAGTCACCTTCCATTCACAAAGGTTTACGTTTCTAGTCGTTAGTCTGAATAGATTAAGGCAGATATCTGGACGGTAGTTTCGAAAAAATACTGACTTGTCCAAACAGAGCTTGTGCTCTGTAATGACCTCTTCGCCGACGGGTTGTTAAACGTTAATAGTATTTTCTTCGATCTCTGATAGAAATTCTTCAAGCGTACGTCTCTTTACATTCAGTTTTCACTTGATTGTGCAGAGCAATTAACTCACTGGACAAAATACTACACTGCTTGACAACTAAGGAAAAGAAACGGTGTGACAGGAATAGTGACAGGCAATGATGGGCGACATGAAACACAGTACATACGTAATAGAGGTGGATTGGTATATTTGGAATGAAAAATGGTACTAATTTTAGCACATGGGAGAGCAGTACAACAGGCATAAGTAACGTTCATGTTTGAGACAGGTCAGACTCCCAACATAAAACTCGGAAGGAATATGCCCTCCACTGTCACTAATGCAAGTTTTGCACTTGTATATCGTGCTGGTTATCAAACTGTTGAGGAGTCTTTTGAGGATATTGTCCCACTTCTGTTTCAAGGCGGTTTTCAGTTCTTGCCTGGTTTGGGGAGGGGATATTCATCGTAAAACACGTCTGTCAAGAGCACCCCAAGCCTGATCTACAGAGTTTAGGTCGGGGGACTACATAGGCCATTCCATACGTTCAACATCATTACTTTCCAGTATGTCAGACGCCTCAGCGGTCGGTCCTATGTGGACAGGCATTGTAGTCCATAAACGAAAGTTGGGACACCATAAACAGAAAGTTGGGACCTACCACACCGCTAAACAGACTATGCTGTAGCGCCGCCTCTTGTAAAGATCTGCTGCCGTGTTCGTCCGCTGTGCATAACTCATCCCTTACCCTAACGCTTAGGCCATACCGACAACTTTCATTAGCTTTCTTGCCCCTTCTCTCCACCCTAACTGGTGGCCTGAATCTCTTGCCGCAGAGAAGCGGGTTTCGTTGGAGATCATCACTCTGGATCACTGTTGCTGACCCCAACCAGAATGCTCCCTGTGTCGACCTCGTTTCTCGACGATGGCGTGGTTGAAGTGGGATGCATTTAACAGGTTTCCTAGCAAAAGCTATCCTGATTTGATCGCTGCAGAATGTTTCTGGCAGAGACACGTTACGGAGCGGTCGCCGGGCTGCAGCGATCAGTCTAGATGGCGTTTCTTTTCGCCATTACCACTTGATATTTATTCTCTTGCGGGGTGGCGGTCCACGATTGGTCATGTATGCATGTATGTTCAAAGATACATTGTATCGTAATTCGGTGTAACCCAGGCACTGCAATATCGTATCAGGTTGTCTTATACGACAACCGGCACGCTTTGGCATAGCATTTCCACCTTCAGCTGACTTTCTGGTCGTGATATAACAATTTCGAAAATACACTTTATAGTGGCCACAGTTGTAGAACTTTGACCGACTTCGAGCCGTGCAACTGCTCGTTCACTATCGTGATCACTCAAATGAAGTCTTGTACACAATGTTGCCGTACCACACGGGATGTCGTACTAGTCGGCTCCACAACAATCTTCGTCAAACACAGTACTGCACGAATCGTCGAACGCATACAGAGCGTACGTCCGCAGGCTTCGCTGCGGTAACATGTCCCGCCCTCTACATTTCCTTTCACTGTCATTGGTCGGGTGTTCCGCAGCAGTTGTCGGTTGTTCCGTAGCATTTGACAGTTGTTCCTTCGCAGGTGTCAGCTGTTCCTTACCAGTTGTCAGACAGTGTAATAACGGCCATAAAGGAACACATTGCTCGCTTTGAACGCTGAGCATCGTGTAGAACTGGTACCAGGCGGTCTTGTGAGCCTCTGCCGCTGAAAGAAGTCCTGTCAAGGAAATGGTGTGAATGAGCGTCTCGACTGTCTGGTACCAGCGCAGTATGATGGGTCGCCGTGGAGACGTGACAGAATGGCAGAAAGGAGCCGTCGTATTTAGACGCGGTCTAACCACCCCTTTATTGGAGTGGCCCTATTTGTCCCGAATCAATGCGTGTTCATAAGGACTGGTGTACCTGCCGCAGTCATGCAGCACACCGTAGGAACAGTAATCGCAGAAAGATCGTAACTGACGGAGACGAGTGTTACGCCTTGTCAATGAAAATCGATGCTGCAAGGAATGGACGTCTGCAGTCCCAGGTAAGTCATAACAGTCCATTGCTTAAGACGGCACGTAAACTGCACGTTTTCAGTGAGCCGACAACACAGTGTGAACAGTAGCTGAGTGGAGGTGTGTACTGTGCTCTGTCGAGTCTGTATTATGCCTCTTTTCAAATGACACTAGATGGCGTGTGCACCGACAGCGCGATGAAGCGTTTAACCCACCGTGTGTGGAGGTTGTATTCTAGGCCAGAGGTAGTTCTGTAATGTTTTGGAGGTGTTTCTTAAAGTTGGGCCACTCATTCACGCTACTGTGAACATAAATCAGGACGCTCGGTTCAAAATTCCCGGTGACTACGTCCCGCCCCTTCTTCTATATCTTCATTATGTGTAGGCTGTGGACAGTCCAAGTTTCCAAAATGTCTCTAGACCTCTTCACAGGGCTGCACGCATACGCTCCTAGTTAGGCGAACCCTCGGCCGCTGCATCACACTTCGACTAGCCCTCTAAATCACCCAATCTTAAAACCACAGAAAATGTCTGCTCATTCTAAAGGCTAAAGCGCCTTAAATGGTATTAGCGTTATCTGCTGGGTGTGCTTTATCGAAGAGTAATCTTCAACGTGTTCGCTGCTTAATACCAAGCAAGTGTTCCTTGAAAAATTCATTACCTTTAAGGTTTTTCTTGCTTGTATTGTATAGATATCTCTTTATACGAACAATGGAGACTTTTATGTTTCTGTAAGACTATTCCAAAGCCATTTTCATTCGTTGTCGTTATCAGTATACAGCTCCATATATTCTTCGCTGGGTACAATCATTTTGTTTTGTCAATAAAACGTCCAAATTACAACTTAATTTTTTAATAAATACAAATACGATGTTCAAATGTCTCTGAGAACTATGGGACTTAACATCTGAGGTCATCAGTCCCCTAGGACTGAGAACTGCTTAAACCTAACTAACCTAAGGACATCACACACCCATGCCCGAAGCAGCATTCGAACCTGCGACCGTAGCGGTCGCGCGGTACCAGACTGAAGCACCTAGAACCGCTCGGCCACTTCGGCCGGCCAAATACGTTGTTTCAAATTTTGAACCTTAACGTTGACTGTATTGGCATGTCTTAATTATCGTCCTGTGGGCAACTGGGCCACGCTGCAATTCTGCAGTAGATAGGGCTTGAAGGGTGTCATTATTTTAAAGATACGATCTTTTGCCTCATAAATATTACTAGATATATTTTGCATCTTAGCGAAATACTCAGTTTTTACTATTCGTTAACACTCATCTTCGCCTACGTGCTGTTTGAGGCTGTGTCTGGGGACATCTGCAAAGAACTTTCAGTATAACATTTTTTTAAAAATTTCTGATTATCTCCCTTAATGGGACCATGATCCTTCGGGTAGGGTTGCCAGGTATCCAGGTTTTTACGGTCCTGTCCAACCAAATGTATACAAGTCCAGCTTGTGTTAAGCTTTTTAGCGATGAATTAGAGGACGCAAAAGATACAATGCCAAAATCACGATAAGCCCAGAGCGATCGTGGTAAAGTGTTAGGACTGTTCAAATGAAAACGAAACGTTGTAACTACCAAACCGATTGAAATTTGAGGATGCCACTTTGGGACAACGTAGTGAGACATCTATGTAACTAGATCTGGTGCCACCACTTCGAGCCAGAGACAAGGCGAGATAGAACGCAGCGGAACCATGCGTTGTCCCCCTAAGAAATGCAAAGCTTTGCCCTCAGCAGGAAAGGTAATGATCACCGTATTTTTCGCCTTTCGAGGTCCGATACTTACCGATTTTCTCGGGCACGGAAAAACCATTAACAATGACGGAGCTTCATCAGGAGCAGATGGTCAGGGCTGCCTGCTGAGGGAGTGATTCTGCTCCACGATAAAGCGCGTCCACGCGTTTCGAAGGACACATAAAGTGTTGATGGCCGAGTTCAAGTGAGAGCAACTCGACCGTCGGCCCTACAGCCCAGACATACCGCCCGACGATTTCTCTCTCTCTCTCTCTCTCTCTCTCTCTCTCTCTCTGTGTGTGTGTGCCGGCCGCGGTGGTCTCGCGGTTCTAGGCGCGCAGTCCGGAACCGTGCGACTGCTACGGTCGCACGTTCGAATCCTGCCTCGGGCATGGATGAGTGTGATGTCCCTAGGTTAGTTAGGTTTAAGTAGTTCTAAGTTCTAGTGGACTAATGACCACAGCAGTTGAGTCCCATAGTGCTCAGAGCCATTTGAACCATTCTCTCTCTCTCTCTCTCTCTCTCTCTCTCTCTCTCTCTCTCTCTCTCTCTCTCTCTCTCTCTCTCTGTGTGTGTGTGTGTGTGTGTGTGTGTGTGTGTGTGTGTGTGTGTGTGTGTGTGTGTGTGTGTGTGTGTGTGGTCCGTTAAAAAACGTCTCAAGCTCTTCAACTCGAAAGATAAACTGAAAGGCACTGTGGAAGACTGGCTCCTGTCACCGCCGTGGGAATACTGGGTACAGGGAATCGTACGGTTCGTGAAACAGTGGAGTAGTTCTGCTCAGACCTAAGGTGATTACCTTTGAATAAAAACTTCAGTTATACCCCCAGTGTTGTTTCGAGCCTTTTCTTTTGAACACCCCTCATAGAGTATGCCGATCAGCCGATGCCGAGCGCGCCGCCCCGCCACGCTCGAGCTCCGACGTAAGATTATCTTAGGAAGAAGACCCAGCAGTTAATGAAACTGAGCACTTAGTTGCTGTCATAATTTTCAGATTAGGAGTTTGGTGAAGATGTGAAAATTATAGGACGCTCAGCCTAGTTACTCGCGCCTCTAAAATAGTAACCTCAATTATCCTAAAACACATAGAACAAAAAGTCGAAGCTACACTCTCCGAAGACCAGTTTGGATTCCGGAAAGATAGAGGAACCAGAGAAGCAATATTTGCTCTAAAACTAATAATAGAGAAAACGACTAGATAAGAACCTGACAACATACATAGCTTTCGTGGATGTAGAGAAAGCCTTTGATAATGTTAAATGGGATAAGACGTTTGAGGTACTCAAAAAAGTAGGAATAGACTATAAAGATAGAAAAATGATATGGAACCTGTACAAACACGAGACAGCAGTTATAAAATGGTTCAAATGGCTCTGAGCACTATGGGACTCAACTGTTGTGGTCATTAGTCCCCTAGAACTTAGAACTACTTAAACCTAACTAACCTAAGGACATCACACACATCCATGCCCGAGGCAGGATTCGAACCTGCGACCGTAGCAGTCGTGGTTCCGGACTGCGCGCCTAGAACCGCGAGACCACCGCGGCCGGCAGCAGTTATCCGTGGACGGACAAAACAAGAACAGGTGCAGATACGGAAAGGCGTTCGACAAGGTTGAACACTATCCCCTGTTATCTTGAACCTATACATTAAAGAGGCGCTGAAAAAAGTAAGGGAAAGTTCACAGACAGGTGTAGTAATTCATGGCCAACGAATAGATAAGATATGCCGATGATATAGCTGTCCTGGCTAAAAGTGAAGAAGACTATTCCAAAGTAGAATGGATAAAGTTATGGGGAAAGAATAGAACATGAGAATTAATAAAGCAAAAACAAAAGTAACGGTATGCAACAAAAAAGATCAAGTGAAAGTCCAAGTTCATGTAGGCAATGAACTGCTTGAGCAACTTGATAAATTTACTTATCTGGGCAGTAATATTACCAGGGATGGAAGAAACAAGGCAGAAGTGAGAAGTAGAATTGCCCAAGCAAAGACTGCTTTAAACAAGAAGAAAAACATCTTAACATCTAAGAGCATCAGCCCTGAAATCAGGAAAAGATTTTTGAAATCATATGCGTTGAGTGTAGCGTGCTATGGGTGTGAGACATGGACTCTCGGGACAGAGGAAGACCACAAGCTAAATTCTTTTGAAATGTTGTGATATAGACGCATGCTCAAAATAAAATGTATTGACAAGGTCACAAACGAAGTGGTTCTGGAAAGAGCAGGTGAGAAGAGAAGCTACTGGAGTTTCATTGTTAAAAGAACAGTGCAATTTATAGGCCATCTATTAAAATATTAAGGACTCCTGAACTCAATCATAGAGAGATATGTCGAGGGAAAAAGATCAAGAGGAAGACCACGATTAAGGTACATGGATCAAATCATGAAAGATGTGGGATGTAACACCTATAAAGAAATGAAGAGAAAGCTGAAAGACGCACAGAATGGAGACAAGCTGCCATTGTAGTTGTTGGAAACCAATCCTTGGATTGACCACTACAGAAGAAGAAGAAGAAGAAGAAGAAGAAGGAGTTCGATTACTGGTAATTTTATTTTTAAAGCGCGGTTAAAATTGATTTCGCAAAAAGCTGACTCCCATTGACTAGTAATAAACGATTGAAAATAGGGTAAAATAGGTAGCCTGGCTGTTAGGACAAAATGACTGTCCAAATGTAACGCTGAGTCCGGCTTTTATATTTTTGGACCTGGCAACCCTACCTTGGGCGCAAGTTATTGTCCTCGGAGGTGCACAGTAACTCTCCAGTTCGCGACATACATGAAACTGTCATTAGCGAATTGTTCCGGAGTATTTTCCACACTGCCGTCGCTTTCAATGGCTGACACTAGGACTATATAATACGGTAAATTTATATCGCAACTCTTTCAGTACAATGGGATAGTACTAAAAGCGAAAACATATAATCAGTAACATAGAGGACAAACGACAATACAATTCTAGAACTCTTATAAATATCACTAATGGCATTACGTTTTTAATTTTAGTGGAAAAATATTGATAATTTCGTTAACGATAAATTCACCCATGCTTGTGTTACAGGGAAGTTACCAAAACAAGTCAGCTGTTCACATAAGGCAAACATTATCTTCAAAAAGTTTTCATCTAACTCTTCTCTCTTCACAATTGAGAATGGCACTTTTCTACTGAAATGCATCGTATACTGCTTAAATCAAGTAAATGTGGAGATTTTTTTTATTATTTTAAAGTCATCATTGACGGTAGTTTCGTCGTCGATATTAGAAGTTGCTTGAACACATACTTTCAGAGCGAGCTATCGAAAGCTGCCATCAGTGGAAAGCAAGCAGTTACAAAATGAAAAACCTACGCCAAACTTGTCATAAGAAAAAGTCAGAAGTTTCGAGCACGTAGTAGCTATCAGCTGGCGTGTCTTGCGGAATAGCCTGAGGACGCCGACTGCTAGCGGGCCTTACAGGGAGTCAGCTGGGGTTGCGCAAGGGTGCGCCGTTCTGGCAACAGTGCTGGCCGGCCGGCTGTGAATCAGCGCTACCCCACACCCCGCACCACGGAGGCGGCCGGGCGCTTGCGCACAATGCGGCCTGCCCTACCTGCCTAATAACCGCCAACACGGGCCCGGGGATAAGGACAGGGATAGGGCCCACTCAGGCGCCGTCAAGTAGCGGGATACGATGGCCCAGCAGGGTCGGCTCAGGCTACTCCACACAGGGCGGCCGCTCTCTGTGCAAAACCCCGCTGCCCAATATCAACTCTGCCATACACAAAGCGCTCACGTCAACGCATGTCATTTTAGGACAATCATGCTTTCTCTGCGTAACTAGCTGAGTACCCGGCATTCCAGTCTTCTATTAGTCTATCTTCGCTTCCCTCCTCTCCCTGTCCATCCTCAACCTTCACTGCCCCACCCCTCTTCTGTCTATCTCCTCCTATCCCCTTTCTCTGTTCATTTCTTCCTCCTCTTCCTCTCTGTTCATTTCCTACTCACCCCTCTCCCTGTTCATCCCCTCCTCTTTCCTTTACAGGCCCATGCCCTTCTCAACCCCTCTCTCTGCCCTTCTCTTTTTCTATTTCCTTCCTCATTCTCTCTGCCTATCTCTTCCTCCTCCTTTTTCCCTTCTCTGTCCATCTCCTCATCTCCCTCCTCTCGGTCCCTCGGTCCCTCACTCTGTCTCTTTCCAGCTCCCGCTATATGTGTCTATCTCCTCCTCCTCCTTCTCTCTTCACGTTATTACTCTCACTCCAAGAGAACGCTGTTAGTTCTTATCCCCACAGTATTTCTTTCCAGATCGCAAGTAATAGGCTATTTGTACCAAATTAGGTGGAAATCGTTCCAAGTGTTTACTATGAGCGCTATGGAACTTAACATCTCTGGTCATCAGTCCCCTAGAACTTAGAACTACTCAATCCTAACTAACCTAAAGACATCACACACATCCATGCCCAAGGCAGGATTCGAACCTGCAACAGTAGTAGTCGCGCGGTTCCAGACTGAAGCGTCTAGAACCGCTCGGCCACTCTGGCCGGCTGAGCTTTTTACTCTTGGCTTTACATGTATAAGCACATATTTATATTCAACATATTTCACAAGTGTTTGTACACATATTTCACCTATATCTCTAGCGAGTTTTGTC
Organism: Schistocerca gregaria; assembly: GCF_023897955.1. Taxonomy (NCBI): domain Eukaryota; kingdom Metazoa; phylum Arthropoda; class Insecta; order Orthoptera; family Acrididae; genus Schistocerca; species Schistocerca gregaria. Next base: position 313,265,721 of record NC_064923.1, on the reverse strand, counting down.
CTGCCATTCCATTTGCACACAACTTAATGTTTATGATGTCGTATCTCCTGAACAGTGATATAATTTTGCAGGTGCATTCAGCGTTATATGTGGCTACTGTCTACTAAATGTACTTTGAATATAGTTAGGAGCAAATAGGTAACAAAAACAGGCATGAATATGTGAATACTGTACGCAAAACTTTGGCGCGAATAAAGTTAGCAGTAAAGAAGTAATAAATTAAAAACGCTATGCTTCATGCGGCAGTTTTATTGCATGAACAGCGAAACGTACTGAGAGATAAACTTTTTTCCTTTCTGTAATGCCATCGCCAAGGTAGCCCCTGTGGGCGGGCAACACATCTAACACGAAACAAGACCTAGGTTGCCTATGCCCAAAGGCGTAAGCAACGGTAAACATTGGCTGTTTTGGAAACAGACATTCCGCGTACTACTTCCTACAGAGGGAGTTCGAGATGGCCTGCAGAAGTATTACTACACAAACATCTGATTGACTGACCAATACTATTTAAAGGCTAGACGTCAGTTCACACAAAATAACAACCTCAATGACATCTCCACAGAAGACTATGTCTTCGCCATCGGAATAGGACTTGGAATTAAGTGTATGTGTGTTGCTACGGACCGTTGTGGGAAACCTAGAAGTTATATTTCGTTGCTTCTAGCAGGAAATTCTTACTGGCTTTGTGATTGTGACTTTTCGTTGTTATTCAGTCATTTCCATGTAGACTCACGTAAATAAAGTTGTGTTGTAAAAACTTTCGAATTGTCAGTTACAACACTTTCATTATTTTGTGAGGGTTGTCAGTGAGAAAATGTCTGTTAAAGGTTTGAAATTATGTGTTATGTTTGTTCCATGTCACAAGTGCTCTCGTTCTCAAATACTTCATGACTAAAGTATGAAAGTGGGCTACACTACTTTTCACTCCCATCCCCACCCATGTGATAGTTGAGGGGGGAGGGGTGTCATACCCCCACAGCGATGGTTTCCAGACAGTAAGGGCATGTGTACCTAGTTTGAATGAAATCGGTTCAGTTGTTTAGCAGGAGATGTGGAACGTAAACACATACGGGTAATTACATACATATGTACAACCATTATAATATGTACGGATTTACATCGTGTGATGATGAGTTTAGGATCATAATTAGTTTCGTTTAAACTAGTCTTTCATTTGATATAATTACGAGTGGTTATGGTGTCTCATTCCGATAGTTGTGTCTCTCAACAGACAACGAGTACTCTTGCCGTAAAGGATAAAAAACAAGCCACCTATAGTCGATGTGGCCAGTCGAATGTCTTAACTTTCTGATTCACCCAAGGCGGAGCAAGGTACAAAATACGTCCATTATCGACATGGGCAGCAGTGGTTATGCCTAACTTCATGACATGATCAGGGCAGAACCAAGCCGCTAAGTACGTTCTGCAGTTATGTGTCATATTATGTTCCCTTCATGCAGCACAACTGTCACTGCAAAGCTATAGGATATACCAGCTAGAGATCAACACAGCTTTTTGTGTCCCGTACAGCATTTCGAATTAGTCCATGGGACGTTCTTAGACATACGTGATGCGTTAAATTGATGGCTTGGAGATGCGTCCACTGGGTAAGCTATATTTCAGTTACAACGATTCCAGCAACTGATAACGAGAATTTCAAACTGACTAGTACGCTTCCGGCTGCCGATTTACGTTCACATGTTCCTATATCGTCTGAATTAATCATACTCGCTAAATGTTACGGTAACACCATGTATCACCGTCTTTAGCCAGGACTGTGGCTTCAGTTAGGCGATGAAGACCGTCCATAAGTTTCTTCAGGTATTTCCTGTGTACCTGAAGCCACTCATAGACGACTGTATCCCCCAGAGCTACCAAACTGTGGGGTAACCTGTCACCCGAAATTCAAAATAGTCTCATACGTTTTCTATGGTTTTAAGATAGGATGATTTAGTAGGCCAGTCGAGAGTTGATCATACAGGATTGTATGTGTGCAACCTTGTGAACATGGCTGTTGTCATATTGGAAGACAGGAGTGTCCACAGTACACTTATCAGAAAGATATAAAGGGTAATGCTTGGTCACCGAGAATGTTGAAATTAGCATCCTTATTAAAGCTCACGGTAACTTCAATTCGTAGCACAGAAAACACGCTAAAACATCACAGAACCATTTCTGGCCTGATTTACACCCTAACTAATCACAGGTTTTCCGCCTCACCCAGGAGTCGTTGTTCCTGTATTCGTAACTGTGACTCATCAGACTCCATTACACGCCACCAGTCAGGTACGATCCGTTTTCTGTGTCGTTTGGCCCATTGAAGGCGTGCCCCTGAAGTGCTGCTATGAGCAGTGGACTTTTGTGAGTACCCGACTCCAGACGTCCATTACGTACCGTTTCGTTCAGAAATTCGTTCACTATTAGCACCAATTCCTGTCGGGTATGTAACCAGATGACATTCGTCCCCGGTTCCTATAAGTGCACACCATTCCCCTGCCATGATCATGTCACCGAAGAACTATTAAACGAGAGTGACTTCCAATAAGTAACGCAACCCTTTTTTTTCTGATAGTAGGTTGGTTTTATTCAGGGTTCCAGTACACCACATCATTGCCCACTCTTTTGGCTACAAAACCATATTTTTTTAAACATGATTTCCGTTCAATGCGACGGCCTTAACGCCACTTTACTGGAAGGGCCTTTATGCCCACATGGTACCACTCTACTGGTCGACGTCGGATCCAACGTCTTATTGCATGAATAACCTCCCCACCATCCACGTACTACTTCCCGCGGAGTGCATCCTTTATTCAGCCAAACAGATGGAAGACGGAAGGTGCGAGAGCCGGGAGGAAGAACGGTCGAGTGAAGGTTTGTGAGCTGCTCTCCAACGCACAGACTTGTATGAGGCAATGGGTTGTCATGGAGAAGGAGCATTTCTTTTGCATGTTTGAGATGACGAACGCGCTGAAGTATCTTCAGTTTCCTGAGGATAGCACAATATACTTCTGAATTGATAGTTGCACTGTGAGGGAGGACATCAAACAGAATAACACTTTCAAAGTCTCAGGAGACCATCCCCATGACTTTACTGGCTGAGGATGCAGCTTAGAACTTTGTCTTCGGAGGAGAGGCGGTGTGGTGCCACTCCATGGATTTCCATTTTGTTTCCGGTTCGAAATGAGGAACCCAAGTTTCAGCGCCTGTCACGATGAGCGTCGTAATGCGCAAGCAGTTCCTCACAAATGGTCCTTCGTTGCTGTTAGGCGTCGAGGAACCCAGCAGACGCACACCTTTGAGTACCCCAGCTGGTGGACGAGTGTGTCTGCACCACCAACAGAGACGTTGAGCAGCGAGGTGTTTGGTTGTGATCCGTCGATCACCTAGAGTAAGAGTATCCCCCTGTTCCAGCATTGCAGGAGTCACAGCTGTGTGCGGCCGGCTGGCACTTTGGATGTCGGACAGGTTTGTGCGACCTTATTGCGATGGTGACAAACGTCTTGCCCAACGACTCTCCGTGCTTTTGTTCACTGCTAGGTCTCCGTATGCATTCTGCAGGCGTATATGAATATCGGCAATGCCCTGGTTTTCCGCGAAAAGAAACTCAACGAGAGCTCTGTAGTTGAAAGCGCCTCGGTTACAGACGCCGTTTTGAAGATACAGCGCCGCTCCCTATCGGAAATTTATGAAAATATAGGGGCTGAAGCGGGAATATACCACGATGTCACACAAGGAATTCCGCATGTTTTGATCGAAACTGGTCAAGAAAGAATGTGTTGCATTACGTATTGAACGCCCCTCGTATAAGTGTAGGTGAGCTTATGATGTTGGGTAATGACGGATATGGAGAATCTCAACTGATTCGGGCTCGAATCGGGTACGTATGCTGTGCCCAGGGAGCAGCGTGGACTGGAGACGCGGTATCGCCAAGAGTGCGCCGACTGCAGACAGCAGTCTGGCTGCGTGCATTGGCCGCGGTCGCAGCCGCGGGAAGTGCTCGCAGAACAATGCTGCCCCTCGTGGGCATTGTTCGGGCCGAGGCTCTCCGCCAAGTGCGGCTGCAACTTTTCCTTTCCTGCGGACGCAGTCGCAGTCGCAGGTGCTCCTGGAAGTTAGGACGGCCCGCGGCGCGTTTGCGTATGCGGCGCGCGCCCCCTTTGTCGGGTAGGACCGTCTCCCCCGTTCACGTTCGCCGTTCGATTGGTGGCGGGCGGGCAGTCGGACTTCCGGCGGTGCCATCCGGCCGCCCTCCCGGCTGCGCCCCGCCATTGTGCCTCGAGCCTGAGCCCTACAGCGACACGCGGCTTATTCTGGGTCCCGCTACACAACCCCACCCCGGTGCACTATCGCGACCACCTCGTAAAGCGCTGCTGCTGCCTAATAATCTCTCGTACCGACATCTCGACTTTTAGCGAGACACCGTTCAGGGGAGCTTTAACGACCGAGAGACTTCGCCGTGCGCAAGCGTCACATTTTAACGAGAGTACACGGGGGCGCTCGCCCTCACTGATCGCTGTGGCAAGGAAGCGTTCTGAAGAACAAAGAATGAGGTGTATTATTAGCACGCTTTAAATACTTTCTGGTGGTCCGTATCCGGAAAACTTCAGGAACACAAGCTTTTGGAAGAGCGTCGAGATTCAGTTTTTGAACTGTCTCTTTTTTCCACCAGAGAATTTTTCTGGTGTCGGTGAGGAACAAGAGCGCTTGCACCAAGACATTACAGTGAAGGAAGGATTCTATCAGGGCCTCTGGGATACGTCACCGAGATGTACAAAAAACAATTCATCGGAGAAGTAGCGCCGGCCGTGGACGCCGTGTGGTTCTAGGCGCTTCAGTCCGGAACTGCGCCACTGCTGCGGTCGCAAGTTCGAATTCTGCCTCGGGCATGGCTGTGTGTGATGTCCTTAGGTTAGTTAGGTTTAAGTAGTTCTAAGTCTAGGGGACTGATGACCTCAGATGTTAAGTCCCATAGTGCTCAGAGCCATTTGATTTGGAGAAGTAGCTGTATTACGCAATTTACGCACAGAAAGTTCAAAAAATGTGGGCGAAATCTTATGGGACTTATCTGCTAAGGTCATCAGTCCCTAAGCGTATACACTACTTAACCTAAATTATCCTAAGTACAAACACACACACACCCATGCCCGAGGGAGGACTCGAACCTCCGCCGGGATCAGCCGTACAGTCCGTGACTGCAGCGCCTTAGACAGCTTGGCTAATCCCACGCGGCCTGAAAGTTCCGAGATTGATTGTATTCCTGGGGTAAAAGCGACATCAGCGCAGTAACTACCGTGGCAGCGTGAACTAACAGCTGTAGACAACAGGCGTGCATTCGACCAGTCAGTCGTGAGCAGGCGGTGTTCAGTAGTGGATTGCAGCCATAGGGTGTGAGCGTTGTGGTGTCTCAACTCGCAGTGGAGTAACAACTGTAAATCAGCTGTTCAAGACATTCTCCATAATGCTTTGATGAAGAGAAAAGTGTGTGCAGAATTTGTCCCGCATACCTGGGCTGTCGAACGACGTGTGCATGACTGTCGCGACTTGATTTAAATATAGAACGACAGTTGCTTCGCGGAAAAAATCATTGTCGATTTGCCAGTACGAAACAACCACTAAACGACAAAGTTTTGGAATTCACATGAACTGTCAACACTTTGACGACTTAACCGACATTCAAGCCAGTGTGACGTGGGAATTGGACGTACAAGAAAATAACTTTTCTGACAGGTTCACGTGGTTGTATGAACGTTTTGTGGGTTGAACTGTGGCGGGGAGCGACTATGTAGAACACTCGAAGCGTTGAAACTACCATCTTACTCTTTTTTTTAATTATCCAGTATCGAAACCTTTTTCCACCTGACGGGACATGCTTTAAGGACAAGAGAGAAGTGTAACTCAATGAATGTGTGTTCCTGTGTAGTAAGATATGTTTTCCTATTTATACGTCATTAAAACCTTTGTTCAGAGGGAAAATGTAAATTACTTTTTCGCTCGAGTGACATGTTTTACAAATTTTGTAGTTCCATGTATGGACTCATTGCCCAAAAAACCATGGGATTAAGCTGCTACCTAACAAAAAGTATATTTTTTCCTTGTTAGGCCCTACTTAATGTTTTCTGCGAGCAGTCATTACTGTCAGAGCGCACCCCGGACATCAATACGTACAGAAAGAGAGGCGACGCATGCGATTCGAAGTGAATCATACAGGGTGTTTCAAAAATGACCGATATATTTAAAACGGCAATAAAACTAAACAAGCAGCGATAGAAATACACCGTTTGTTGCAATATGCTTGGGACAACAGTACATTTTCAGGCGGACACACTTTCGAAATTACAGTAGTTACAATTTTCAACAACAGATGGCGCTGCAAGTGATGTGAAAGATATAGAAGACAACGCAGTCTATGGGTGCGCCATTCTGTGCGTCGTCTTTCTGCTGTAAGCGTGCGCTGTTCACAACGTGCAAATGTGCTGTGGACAACGTGGTTTATTCCTTAGAACAGAGGATTTTTCTGGTGTTGGAATTCCACCGCCTAGAACACAGTGTTGTTGCAACAAGACGAAGTTTTCAACGGAGGTTTAATGTAACCAAAGGACCGAAAAGCGATACAATAAAGGATCTGTTTGAAAAATTTCAACGGGCTGGGAACGTGACGGATGAACGTGCTGGAAAGGTAGGGCGACCGCGTACGGCAACCACAGAGGGCAATGCGCAGCTAGTGCAGCAGGTGATCCAACAGCGGCCTCGGGTTTCCGTTCGCCGTGTTGCAGCTGCGGTCCAAATGACGCCAACGTCCACGTATCGTCTCATGCGCCAGAGTTTACACCTCTATCCATACAAAATTCAGACGCGGCAACCCCTCAGCGCCGCTACCATTGCTGCACGAGAGACATTCGCTAACGATGTAGTGCACAGGATTGATGACGGCGATATGCATGTGGGCAGCATTTGGTTTACTGACGAAGCTTATTTTTACCTGGACGGCTTCGTCAATAAACAGAACTGGCACATATGGGGAACCGAAAAGCCCCATGTTGCAGTCCCATCGTCCCTGCATCCTCAAAAAGTACTGGTCTGGGCCACCATTTCTTCCAGAGTAATCATTGGCCCATTTTTCAGATCCGAAACGATTACTGCATCACGCTATCTGGACATTCTTCGTGAATTTGTGGCGGTACAAACTGCCTTAGACGACACTGCGAACACCTCGTGGTTTATGCAAGATGGTGCCCGGCCACATCGCACGGTCGACGTCTTTAATTTCCTGAATGAATATTTCGATGATCGTGTGATTGCTTTGGGCTATCCGAAACATACAGGAGTCGGCGTGGATTGGCCTCCCTATTCGCCAGACATGAACCCCTGTGACTTCTTTCTGTGGGGACACTTGAAAGACCAGGTGTATCGCCAGAATCCAGAAACAATTGAACAGCTGAAGCAGTACATCTCATCTGCATGTGAAGCCATTCCGCCAGACACGTTGTCAAAGGTTTCGGGTAATTTCATTCAGAGACTACGCCATATTATTGCTGCGCATGGTGGATATGTGGAAAATATCGTACTATAGAGTTTCCCAGACCGCGGCGCCATCTGTTGTTGAGAATTGTAACTACTGTAATTTCGAAAGTTTGTCTGCCTGAAAATGTACTGTTGTCCCAAGCATATTGCAACAAACGGTGTATTTCTATCGCTGCTCGTTTAGTTTGTATTGCCGTTTCAAATACCGGTCATTTTTGAAACACCCTGTAGTTCCCACTTGTAATAGTCTATAAATTAACCCTACCAGCTGTTACTTTGCAGTACACTAATTTTATCGCTATCACTGCGATTAAATTAACAGACGTTAACAATACAATTAATGAACATAGGTGTCCCAGATAAAAATAAAATACTGGCAAGCATTACGTCAGAAGGCACCGTTAGACTGCAGAGTGATTCAGCCCACAGGGGCGTCGTGCTCCGCGCCTACCGGAAGCTGGTAGCGGTGGACATGCGAGGCGACAGGTGATCCAGCCAGCGGGGAGTTCTCCCCTTCCAGACGGCGTGTAGCCTTACCCGTCACGCCGCGCTCCTACGGATTCAGCGTCGCTGCTGGGGCTCTTTCCGCCCTGCTGCTTTCCCATAATCTCTCGCCATTATTGGCTATCACTTACAGCATTCTCCACTTTCACGTCAGGCGTTCGCTGTATGAGTACGTTGTTGAGAGATATTTCATTTCCCACCATCGCGCTCCTTTCAGTAGTTGGAAGAGCTTGACAGTCTACGAAATAGCCACTGCTGAGTGAGACATCTTCGTACTCTCGGATGCACTTTCATTCCTGATTTCATAATTCAGCAGTCAGTAATGAAAGCCATGAAGTGGACATTTAGGAACACTAAGCAGCATTATGCCAAAGAATGTTCACATTTGTTCTCTGCAAATCACTGTAAAGTGCATCTCGGACGCTGCTTCGAATTGTAGCATATATTAAGTGTTATTCTTGTTCTGTTCACGAATCAAGCGCGGAAAAGGCTCTAAAGTACGTACCATCCCCGCTAGATGTGGATCTACATCTACATCTACATGATTACTCTGTAATTTACATTTTAAGTGCTTGGCAGAAGGTTCATCGAACCACAATCATACTATCTCTCTACCATTCCACTCCCGAACAGCGCGCGGGAAAAACGAACACCTAAACCTTTCTGTTCGAGCTCTGATTTCTCTCATTTTATTTTGATGATCATTCCTACCTATGTAGCGTGGGCTCAACAAAATATTTTCGCATTTGGAAGAGAAAGTTGGTGACTGAAATTTCGTTAATAGATCTCGCCGCGACGAAAAACGTCATTGCTCTAATGACTTCCATCCCAACTCTCATATCACATCTGCCACACTCTCTCCCCTATTACGTGATAATACAAAACGAGCTGCCCTTTTTTTGCACCCTTTCGATGTCCTCCGTCAATCCCTCCTGGTAAGGATTCCACACCGCGCAGCAGTATTCTAACAGAGGACGAACGAGTGTAATGTAAGCTGTCTCTTTAGTGGACTTGTTGCATCTTCTAAGTGTCCTGCCAATGAAACGCAACCTTTGGCTCGCCGTCCCCACAATATTATTATGTGGTCTTTCCAACTGAAGTTGTTCGTAATTTTAACACCCAGGTACTTAGTTGAATTGACAGCCTTGAGAATTGTACTATTTATCGAGTAATCGAATTCCAGCGTATTTCTTTTGGAACTCATGTGGATCACCTCACACTTTTCGTTATTTAGCGCCAACTGTCGCATGCCACACCATACAGCAATCTTTTCTAAATCGCTTTGCAACTGATACTGGTCTTCGGATGACCTTACTAGACGGTAAATTACAGCATCATCTGAGAACAACCTCAGAGAACTGCTCAGATTTTCACCCAGGTCATTTATGTAGATCAGGAACAGCAGAGGTCCCAGGACGCTTCCCTGGGGAACACCTGATATCACCTCAGTTTTACTCGATGATTTGCCGTCTATTACTACTAAGAATATCTGAGGAATATTCGTACATTGCACACTGAAAACCAGCTGCTTCGTATTTGGCCACATGCATGGGACGCACTCTGGTAGTGTATATACAATACCGGTGGGTGTGGGATGGATCAATGCCTTATATCCCTCCAGAGGCGGAAACGTAAGAGATTAAAATTGGGTGAACGGCGAGGCTTTGCTGCTTGACTTTCTCGAACTAACCGTCGTTCGTTAAACGCCTGTTTCAGGTATTGTCATACGGGACGAAGAGTATCGGATGGTTCCGCGTCATGCATCGACTATATCCGTCGCCTTTCTGCAGGGGTAATACCGCCCGTAATTTGTCGCACAGAGAGCAACGATAAACAGCACCCGTTAATTTGCCTGGCAAAGCTTTTGGCCATGTCATGCTCTCACCCACAGTTTCTGCCCACATATTTCTGCTATAGCGAACCTGTCGCCTTTCTTTCATAATCGCTCTAGGATTTGTATTCTCCCACACGTTCTGGTAATTTATCATCGGACTCTGTGTGAATCCCGCCTAATGCGTGAATAAAATGCTAGCTGTGGTCTGCAGGTCTTAAACGCTCAGTACTACACGTAAGGCAGGGCTTAGGTAGGAAACAGTTCTATTTCTGACATAAGCATGACAATCAGTGCAGCAAGGACAGAGAGAAACACAACCAATCAGGAAAGGTCAATAACAGACTTAACCAATGGGCACTGTCTATTCTAGACAGATATAAAATGGTCCATGAGTCAAGAAGTACTTGTTTCCGACACCTTTTTGTAGAACTTTTTTTTCTAGTTTTGTCCAGAATTACCTTATCTAACCACTGGGACTTATTTGTTTTTAAACTCGCAGTATATCAGTATTTTTCGTAGGTAGTAGAGCGAAATAATTGATCAGTGACATACATATCTAATTAGACGGATATCCTTAGAGTGCAGCGTCTATCGACCAGTGGTCGGCATGAAAAGCCACGCACGAGTAGGTATACGATGAGCCTGAAAGTTGGAGAGACGAGCTGCGATATCTGTAGACACTGCGGTGGTTTCTTGTGCGGACGGTAAGATGATTTATTTCCCGTACAAATAAGTACACGGGGCGAACAAATAAGCCGGGCGCCCCTTTGTCAGTGTGTTTACGCTTCGCCGGGCCGGCGGCCAAACACGCCGCAAGAGGGCGGGCCGCGCTGCCGGCCCGTATTTCCTTACCGCGGGACTCCAGAATTATGAAGAAAACCTGTGCTCCAGGGGCTCGCTCTACATCCCATGCACAACGTGGGCACGGCGATACAGGTATCAAGCGCTTTTGGTTCTTGAAGCTCAGATTTGCGCGCTGACTTCCAAAGTGCAACGAGGCGCCAAAAGTTATTATTCTCCCTAATATAGTGTAGGACTCCGTAAGGGCCATGAAACCAATTCGAGGTATGTACCCAGCGGACAAATATGTTCGGAATATCCAGGACCCCTTTCTCGGAGCGCAACGGCTGGGGAAGGAGGCGTAATTCCGCTGTGCTCCAGCGCACAAGGGAATTTACGGAAATGAATTATTATGTGTGACAGCCAAGGAAGTGTATTTTCTAAATTAGATGACCCGGTGTGCCATCTTCCTCCAGGTTCTATCCTTGCTGTTAAGGTACTGCGTCTTGCGTCGGCAGGAAGAAACGTGTTAAGCTGCTGGACAATATATTGCCTTTGGTACAACTAACTACTCGGGATTGCGGTACCTCCATCCGTTCACTAAGGCGAGATAAACTTCTCACTCGCCTTATAAAAGAGCACAATCCGTTGACGCATGGCTTCCTGCTCCAGCGGACGTACAGTCCAATGTGTGTTGTATATTTCGCGCTTCACATTTTAAAGGAATGTATTATATACTTCAACATGATAGCAGGTTATTTTAACAACTGATTACTCCTCAGACACTGAATCGAATGTGGTAAGACTTTTGAGATTTTTTGGGATTTCCGAGTTTCTCCCTAAGCTACGTAGAAGTAGGTTTTAATGTGTTACTAGAGTAGATGGTCCGGTTTTCTGTAAGTGACCTATTAGTCGCACTTTCCTGTTGTGGGGTGGCGGGTTAATAAAATATCTCCGTGCACTATAATCTCTGTCTTTTACAAGACCCTGAAAGCTATTTTAGTGGTCAATCAGAAAGCGAGAATATACTGACCATATTTTCCAGTCTGCAAGTCCATATTCTTCTCTCTGTTTACTCAGCGGGACGGGAACTACGATTGTAAATAAAAGTTTTGCGTTTTAAGTTATTAATATATCCAGTAATAGTTCTCACGCACATAGTAATATTCTTGATCATGATAATAATAATATATCATAAACAGCACTATGAACATTTCAGAGGCGACCTCTGCGGTATGTTCCAATTAAATGGTCTTTAGCTCTGACTTCCAAGCATCAAAGTTAATTGCTCTCCACAAAAGTTGAAAATAATCTCACCACTTTCAAAAAATAGTTCAAATTGCTCTAAGTACTATGGGGTTAAACATACGACGTCATCAGTTTCCTAGACTTAGAACTACGTAAACCTAACTAACCTAAGGACATAACACATGTCCATGTCCGAGGCAGGATTCGAACCTGAGACCGTAGCAGCCGCGTGGTTCCGGACTAAAGCGCCTAGAACAGCTCCACCACAGCGGCCGACTCTCACCACTTTCCACGCGGTTTTGTTAACATTACGGGCGACACGACAACCGTATCTTTCGTGAAATGTAAGCGATCCCGGACGGTGTACAGTCCTCGCGAGTTCACTTCCTATTTATACCGAAAACATCCGTTTAGTTGCGGACTGGGTGTGACGTCATCCGATGCAGCACGTAAGCCGGCGTTTGACTGACGCGGACAGAGTGATAGCTCGGAGTAAAGTGTGTGTCTGTCACTGCCTCTCAGGCCGTATTTATATTTGGGCGCGGACGGCCGAACGGAATATCTGCCGTCATCCGCTCTATGCCCAAGTAGCAGCATCTAAGTGGCCGCTTTCTCCGGCACATATTATGTCATAACTGAGTTGCGTGTCAGTCTACTGTCTTCGAAATCTAAGCGATTATATGAGTGGAGTTAAGATGGTTTTAATTACAGAAAAAGTTTTAGCTTGACTGCTTTTAAACATAGCAGGGTAATGTTTTTAGAACGAACCGACAGTAGAACACGACCTCTGAATTACATCTTTAAGAGACCTTGTATTGATTGTTACGAGGGTTGGAATTATAATAGTGGCAGCTATTTATTTACAGCTCGTACAAAATAGATACGTGTTTCAAAGTTTTACTGACTTTCAAAGTAGTCACCAGTGTTGTGTATAACCCGTTGCCAGCGATGTGGAAGTCGTAGGATACTTTTAGCAGTGCCAGTTGTGTTGACAGTTCGAGCGGCGCGGTCTATTGTCCAACGAATTTGTAGCAGTTCTGAAGCGAATGCCGCGAAGTGTTTCCATAATTTTGGAAACTGAGTTGAACTCACGAGGGCTTCAGTCAGGGGAGTGCAGTAGGTGGTATAGAAGTTAGCAGCCCCATCAGTCAAACAAATTAGCAGCACCTTGCATCCACACACTCTCCTGTAAAATGATGTCCAGATCCTGCAGAAAGTGTCACCACTTCTTTCTCTATGCTGTTCATTTTTGGAACACAACCTTGAACAGCTTGGAGACACAAGTGATGACACTTTATGCAGGACCTGACCAGCATTTTGCAGGACAATGCTCAAGCACGTACAGTGCAAGCATCTTTATCTATAGTTACTCATACTTTAGGTAACTGGCTATGCACGGCTGTGTTTAAAAAGAATAGCTCGATGTAATAGGTTCGAGCCGCTCACGTCTGCTTTCATTCCCTGCAGCTAATTTGCTGCAGATAGTAACCTGTAGCTGTGTAAATGTGGAGAATACGGCAAACATTTGTGTAATAAAAGAATATAAAAGACGTCATGAGTCAATAAATAAAATAGATACGGTGCCATGGAATGTCTCTCCATGAACCGGAGAGGTCTGATGGAGAAATTGGAAGTAAGAGAGAGAAGAATCCTCAGAAACATCCTAAGCCAGGTAGAAGAAGATGGGGAATTCAGAAGGCGACATAACTCGGAGCTCTACGAGCATATCGAGAGGCTGACTGTGTTAGGCAAGAAGGGTAGCTTTCTATAGCCATGTTGCAAGATTGCCTCCAAACAAATTGACCAACCGTCTGTTCACCTTGTGGCAAAACAAGAAGGTTCGCACCATTTGGCTGACAAAAACTGAAAAGGATATAATTGATCTCCAGAACAGTTTGTGAGACATACCCTGACGGAAGCCCGAGGATTTCCGCAAAAGCCGCGAAGGAGAGGTACTCCCTGGACAGAAGAAAGGAAGGAGTGACATCGACAGCAATTGCGACAGTACTGGGCAAAGATCAAAGCCCAACAGCTGAACAAGCGTGGTCCAAAGTAGGCCCATTGGAAACAGGAAGGAAAAGAAAATAGATACGGATACGTAGCTTTCAGGGATGGCAGCTATAGTGCGATGCTATCGTTTGAGATATTATGTGTTGAAATCGCAAGTAGCGTTTAAAAGTTATTTGAGAGGTTCATCATGAAAATAATTTATTATCTGTGAAATATAAAATTCTATAGTTTTAAAGATATTGAAAATGATGTTTTGTCATTGGACGCACTTCATTTCTTTTGAGACCGCTGATGTATTCAGATTTTAAATAATATTTGGCAGAATGATTGCGGATTCTTGAAGAGCAAGAGGAAGTCATCTTTCAGCTTGTCTGACACTTTGCCATTTCTTAGAGCACTTTGTGCCCCCCTTAAGCGCCCATCAGTTGTCCAAATTCCCCGTATTGGGAATTTCCCCATATTCGGCCCTTTGCTCAACTTTGCATCGGTCGCTGCGGCCCACCCGCCAATGAGTGCTCTCGGCCCTGGGCCACACGACTTCGCAAATAAATTCACGTCACCTCGTACCAATTCTAGGCCGCCTATTTACGCGTAACTTTAGAGTTGCTATGCAATTCTCAATCCTTAGTATATGCCACACCTTCCCCAGAAGTTTGTTGAACACCGTATACAAGAAATGGTGTACCAATCGAAGCCATGTAATATGTATAGGAATAGTGGTCGTAAAACAGTCATAACCGATAGGGGCCCGAGACGTGTGTCACTCCTAGCCAATGACAATCGGTTCCCATGCCGACAGGAATTGCTGAAATCAATTAATGTAGGTCCATCTCAGCTGAGATCCGAGCAAACATTGCGATAGGAACTGCATTTAATTTGGCACCGAGTATCTCGCAAAAGAATATTGCTTACAGAGACACATAAAACTGCATGTCTCCAATGAGGCAACACCTCTAAATCTGAACAGTAGCTGACTGGAGGCGTACTCGGTATTTTACTATTTTTTAAATTATGCAGAGGATCGAGTATACTGACGGACCAATGAGGTGTTTAATATACAGTGCATGGAGTGTGTACTTCAGGTTGGAGGTGGTTATGTGACGTTTCGGGGTGTACCGCGACTTGGGCCCATTCATTCTGGCTACCAATACCTCAATCCAGGATGTTGATTTCAATATTTTCGGTAACCGAGTGTCACTCTCCCATCTACTCGTGATGGTAGTATGCTGTGGAAACTCCCATCTTTCAGTATGACAACAGCTGTTGCATACAGGTAGAATTGTAAAACTACTGCAGGCTACCGTAGACTACCATAAGTAAGCCTAGTTTTCCTAGTAGCTTTTGCCAATTTAGGTCGTACGTGCATTACCTGTTAGTCGGGTGTGTTGCATAACATATCGGGTGTTAGATCTTAGGTAACTTTCTTTGCATACACGGTCACTGTCTCAAAACTAAATTTTCCGAAGACCGGAAACAGTGAACAGTCTAGAAACAGTGAGGATGCGTAGAGGACTGCGTAACCTATTGAACATTTTTGTTCTACATAGTTACCCTTCTGTCTGTGACTATAGAATAAACACTATTTACAGCAAAACTTAAACTATCAAAGTTTAATTCTGGTTTTATTCGAAAATTGTTGATCTGTAACGTGAAACAAGGGGATGTGGTAGGAAAAGTAAAGAAAACGATACAGATTTATCATATAGCGCTAGAAAACGTAATTTCCTCAACAAAAAGGTAAAATAAGAAAAAAGTCACCAAAATTAACTTGTATCTGACATCGCTGCAATTTATATTCTGTAAGGATATACAACACACAGTGAATTATGTGCAAAACAAACAACCAAACAAGCAAGAAACAAAGAGAGGTCGATTGCCATTTCTTTCTTACACATTTATTTTTCTTTTCCTACCAGCTGAACCGTAATTTTGGTAGAGCGCAATTCTATACACAGACTTTCCTGTTGGAGGAACTCTCAGACATAAATTACCTGGTCTTAATTCCATGAAAACGGTATATGACTAATCGCAGTAGAGGTGAAACGTAGCAGTCAATAGCCTCGTAGTTTGGCACCGCTACGAGTCGTAATCGTTAAAGAAGGAGAGAAGAAAGATTTGGGTCCGACGTTCCATAGACATTGAGCTCATCAGAGACAGAGCATAAACTCAGATAGGAAATCAGTCATTCCGTTCAAAGGAACCGTCCCTGCATTTGCCTGAAACGATTGAGGGGAATCACAGAACACACAAATCCGGATGGTCGGACGCAGATTGAACTGTAGTCCTCCTGAATCAACAGTGAATGACTTCAGATGTGTTTGGCATGTCTAAGGGCCATTATCTCGACTAGAGGTGGTGTTACAGGAAATTAGCTTGGTATCTGCTGAAGGTGATGATTTTTTAATCGCTTGCGTATGGCCACTTCGCTCGACACGAGGCGTATTGCCATGCCACTCATTGGGTAGAAGGCCTGTAGCATTTGACGGAAAGGTGTTACATCGGTGGTCACAAAATAGGTTGATACTGGCTTCATTTTGTCCAAACCGGTTGTTGTTGTTGTGGTCTTCAGTCCTGAGACTGGTTTGATGCAGCTCTCCATGCTGCACTATTCTGTGCAAGCTTCTTCATCTCCCAGTACTTACTGCAACCTACATCCTTTTGAATCTGCTTAGTGTATTCATCTCTTGGTCTCCCTCTACGATTTTTACGCTCCACGCTGCCCTCCAATGCTAAATTTGTGATCCCTTGATGCCTCAGACCATGTCCTACCAATTGGTCCCATCTTCTTGTCAAGTATGCGATCTACCCATCTAATCTTCAGCATTCTTCTGTAGCACCACATTTCGAAAGCTTCTATTCTCTTCTTGTCCAAACTATTTATCGTCCATGTTTCACTTCCATACATGGCTACACTCCATACAAATACTCAACGACTTGACACTTAAATCTATACTCGATGTTGACAAATTTCTCTTCTTCAGAAACGCTTTCCTTGCCATTGCCAGTCTACATTTTATATCCTCTCTACTTCGACCATCCTCAGTTATTTTGCTCCCCAAATAGCAAAACTCCTTTACTACTTTAAGTGTCTCATTTCCTAATCTAATTCTCTCAGCATCACTCGACTTAATTCGTCTAGTCCAAACCGGTAGTGTAATAAAAATATATTTGTTTTTGGAGGGGGTCCGCCTTGAGCAAAATTTCTTCTAAGTCCCAGACATGTTTCGCCGAAATATCAGCATCATCAGGGAGCTTTCATTTTTTTCTGTTTAGTACTTGTAGACCCATAAATTTGAGTTTATAACTTGTTTTAAATTGATATGTGTAAAAGTGGTGAAGATCATTTTTCCTTTTTACACTACTACTGAGCATTAAAATTGCTACACCAAGAAGAACTGCAGATGATAATCGGGTATTTATTACATTAATATATAAGGGCTATCCACAAAGTACATTAATTTTTGGAATTAAAAATAAATAAAGTATTGGACTTTTTTATTATATACAGATGAAAGCCACTCTTAAATACTACGTTTCTACATAGTTGACATTTAAATTAAGGCGCTTATCGTAGCGATGGACGAGCTTGGAAATTCCTTCGTCGTAAAATTCGGCCGCCTGCGCCTTCAACCATGTGGTTACCTCTTCTTTTTGGACAGAAGAGGTGGGATTTTTGTGGATTTCCTGGCAGGAGGCACTACAATAAACTCTCAAAGGTATTGCCAAACTCTGCACAACTTCAGAAGACCAATACAAAACAAGCGCAGGGGAAAGTTGGGCTCAAATATCTTGCTGATTCACGACAACGCCCGGGCCCACACGGCAAATGCCACTCGTGAAGTTCTCAAATCTTTTAAGTAGGAGTTGTTTCCTCATCCGCCGTACAGTCCCGACCTGGCACCGAGCGACTCCCACTTATTCTCAGCAATGAAGAAGTGGTTGGCTATGCAGCGTTTTGATGAAGACGCACAGCTTCAAGAAGAGGTAACCACGCGGTTGAAGGCGCAGGCGGCCGAATTTTACGACGATAGAATTTCCAAGCTCGTCCATCGCTACGATAAGTGCCTTAATTTAAATGGCAAATATGTAGAAAAGTAGTATTTAAGTGTGGCTTTCATCTGTATATAATAATAAAAATTCCAATAGTTTATTTATTTTTAATTCCAAAACGTAATGTACTTTGTGCATAGCCCTCGTATTATACTAGAACTGACATGTGATTACTTTTTCACGCAATTTGGGTGCATAGATCCTGAGAAATCAGTACCCAGAACAACCACCTCTGGCCGTAATAACGGCCTTGATACGCCTGGGCATTGAATGAAACAGAGCTTGGATGGCGTGTACAGGTATAGCTGCCCATGCAGCTTCAACACAGTTCATCAAGGGTAGGGCCACGGGTCGTAACTCATCTGAAATGTAACGTCCACTGTTCAAAGTGCCGTCAATGCGAACAATAGGTGACCGAGACGTGTAACCAATGAAAACCCCATACCTTCACGCCGGGTGATACGCCAGTATGGCGATGAAGAATATGGTTCTTGTCTTGCAAACGTCTCCACCTGTTGACTCAGGGATCGAGACGTGGCTGCACGATTCGTTACACCCATGCGGATAAGATGCCTGTCATCTCGACTGCTAGTGATACGAGGCCGTTGGGATCCAACACGACGTTCCGTATTACCCTCTTGAACCCACCGATTCCGTATTCTGCTAATAGTCATTGGATTCGACCAACGCGAGCAGCAATGTCGCCATACGATAAACCGCAATCGCGATAGGCTACAATCCGACCTTTATCGAAGTCGGAAAGGTGATTGGTCAAATGGCTCTGAGCACTATGGAACTTAACATCTATGGTTATCAGTCCCCTTGAACTTAGAACTACTTAAACCTAACTAACCTAAGGACATCACACAACACCCAGTCATCACGAGTCAGAGAAAATTCCTGACGCCGCCGGGCATCGAACCCGGGAACCCGGGCGCGGGAAGCGAGAACGATACCGCACGACCACGAGCTGCGGACCGGAAAGGTGATGGTACGCATTTCTCCTCCTTACACGAGGTATCGCAACAAGGTTTCACCAGGCAACGCCGGTCAAGAGCTGTTTGTGTATTAAAAATCGTTTGGAAACTTTCCTCATGTCAGCACGTTGTAGGTGTCGCCACCGGCGCCAACCTTGTGCGAATGCTCTGAAAAGCTTATCATTTGCATATCACAGCGTCTTCCTGTCGGTTAAATTTCACGTCTGTAGCAAGTCATCTTCGTGGTGTAGCAATTTTAATGGCCAGTAGTGTAATAGAAACAAAGTAACAGCCCCGTGGTGGTGTTGAAACTGCAGCGTAACATATCAGGGAATTAGAAGAAAAGATGAAATTGTGTGTTTGGGACAAGGCGGACCGGCACCAAAAACAAATCTATTTGTAAGCAAACACGGACAGAAGAGCTTCGACCTGGAGGAGTAATAAGAAGTTGCGATTTTTTGTTTTCCGGCAAGCGATTGTTTCCAAGTTACCACTGGTGACGATAGCGTTAGGTGCGTATCTGTGCGGGTGCTGCGAAAACTGTGACCGTCGGCTGCGGTAGCGACTGCGTCGCGACCGGGCTTCTCGTTAGCGGCGGGCGTCGGTAATGGCGGGGCTCTCGAGGCGTGCCGTGCTGTCGCCAGGTGGCGCCGTTTAATGACCTGAGAGCGACGCTCTCCTCCGCCCGCCTTGCCTTTGGGTGCGACGGCCCGCCCGTCTTCAATTACAAGCGGCGGCGAGGACCCGCCGATCGGATCTGCGCTGATAGCGGCGCTGCGTGCCGGCTGGAGGGCGCGAGGGCGGGCCGCCGCTGTGTCGCGGGCCAACTCTAAAGCTCGCCTCCCGCCTCGTCCCGTTTGCGGCTTTTCGCGTCCCGTCGACGTCGACGCCCTTAGAGACGGATCACTGCTCGAATCTGACAAGGTCCCGGAAAGAAATTACTTGCGAGCTCCGGGAGACAGCCAACGCGCCATTCCCCTGGAACTACGCCCAGCCCGCAGTAATTCAGGTCTAATCGGCCGACGCGGGGAAGAGATGCAGGAAAGTCTACGGATGGTGTCGGATTTCAATAGAATTTCAGACAGAATTACAAATAGAATTCTGATCAAGGAAATGTAGATACGAGGTCTATCCGGAAAGTAAGGTCCGATCTGTCGCAAAATGGAAACCACTGTGAAAATCAAAAACGTTTTTCTTGCAACAGTTAGACGCCGCTCCGATTCAGACATTTGTCATAGCGTTGTACCAACTTTCCAACACGCTAGTCATAGAATCCGCTTGTGCATCCTGCCAATTCTCTATGCTGGTCTACGCTCGTTGTCTACGCCAGAACGTTGTCTTCGTAGCTAGCGGTTCATGTGACGAGAGAGGAAACTCAGAGAGAGTCAATTATGGGCTCTATTGTGGGTGATCAAACACTTCCCATCGAAAACGCTACGAGAGTATCTTTATTGCTAATTCAGAATGCGGTTGACAATTGTCATGCAGAAGGAAACGTATGACAGCTATGTTATGTGGGCAGTATGACATCAGGCGAAATGTCACACCAGGCCCTCGTACTTGGCGGGAGACACTATTCTTCTAAGCATCTTTACGTGCTCACTGTACGCTGAGAACTGAAAAGAGTGACGTGACACGATCAACGGGCTTACTAGACACACTGTCCAACACAGCTGTGCAAAGCTTCATCGGCTTTTCATTGTGATTTCCAGTTCGCTTCCAGTCGGACCCTACTTTCCGAATAGCCCTCGTAATTTCTTGTGGAAATTAAGCCAACAGCCTGTCTGTATTACTTACAAGGACTCTCTTGAATGTGTGGTCGCAAAAGGCCACTGATGTTTACTGCATTCGACGCCCTACCATGCAACCACAATCAGTGGGCGGGGCAGGAGGTATCCAGTAGTGAGCATAGGATGAGACTACAGACTGTAGTTGAACTACTTAGTCGACGAGTACATCACAAAGTGCTACAGTCCCAGTGGTGTTGATACAAGGTAGAGCAACGACAACTATAAACAAAGCCAACATTGCATTATATATACAACAGCTGGCGAAATTGACATTCCGTCAGAAAGGAACCCAAGGAATTTCTCAGAGTGAGAAAAAAGCTGCAGGTGGAAGATTAGCGATTCTGCTAGATGAGTCGGGGAAATGTGTGACGTCGCATACGCTCGGCTGTGCGGACAATGGACATGAGATGTGTAATGATGACGGTACGTGCTTAACAAGTCAAAGTGATACTGAAACATGTATCGAGCTCTGTAGTACATCATCTTTTCGGACAGAGAACCACAAATCCCGTCTGCAGTGAAGCGTAGTCAAGGACAATCTTTGTCCAAGGAGCTGGTAGTAAACGTAAAGCCGCCCGCTGTGGCCGAGCGATTCTAGGCGCTTTAGTCCGGAACCACGCTGCTGCTACCGTTGCAGGTTCGAGTCCGCCTCTGGCATGGCTGTGTGTGATGCCCTTAGGTTAGTTAGGTTTAAGTAGTTCTAAGGGACTGGTGACCTCAGTTGTTAAGTCCCATAGTGCTTACGGGAAGATCATCCGAGGCATAGTAAAAAAAGCAACTATGAACAGATTTCGAACAAGCCCGTAGCAATATGACCGTGTAGCGCATGAAAAAGTTCCGATATTCAAGGGAGGGTAAGGCGCACTTGTTACAAAAATTGGTGTTTGCACGTTTCGAGGATGCTCGATGCAATTTACAATATGTGCTTGACAGTGACCTACTACGTTATGCACTTCACATTGCGCGCGACATACATTACACTGATTTCATGGAAAGCAGTGGATGGTTGCACGATTCAGAAAGTGCTACAAAATTGGAGGACGCAAGATAACAAAAATTTCACACAAAGTGTCAAATTGATGATGCACAGCAAACTGCGCAATCAACCCGAAAATTTTTAGATGAGATAAACTTATCCTATCATTCAGTAATGGATTTGTTTTCAGCTCCGACCAATCTAGATTTGAAGAGGAAATGCATATGACAGGAACCCCAGAAATTGAGGTCTCAAAAGAGTTGTATCGGGATTAACTAAGATCATTGCCTTAACGCGTTCGTATACAATTATTCCGATTGTTGATCTAGATGGTAAATTGAGTGGAAAGTTATCTATTGTGGTGCGAGAAGTTGGAAGTGCTCGGTCCCCAACGATTCTTTCCCGTGTGCTTTATCTTGCAAAGGGACTAGGGAATATGTGCGTCACAGCAAACAAGTGGAAAATGGGCATAGGAGAAATAGATCTATGGTACGAGCACTGCTTTTGGCCAATAGCTAGTCGAAATAACTTGCTTTTGCTTGATTCCTGGTTTTTGTATAAAATCATACTCCTTTAGAGCACACTATCCCTCCTCAAAAGCGTCTTGACACTGCAATTCATTTCACATGGAACCACTGCCCAAATGGAAATGAAATGAGCGTATGGCATCGCTGGCCCTGAGGCCCCTATTCGGGGAAGTTCGGCCGCCAAGTACAAGTCTTATTTCATTCGACGCCACATTGGGCGACTTGCGCGCCGGTGATGAGGATGAAATGAGGATGAGGGCAATACAACACCCAGTCTACGAGTGGAGAAGATCCCCAACCCAACCGGGAATCGAACCTGGGCCCGCTTGCTTGGGAGGCGAGCACGGTACCACCCAGCAAAGCAGACGGTCACTGACCAAATTCAACCTCTCGATACTTGCTTTTTCCGTGGCTGTAAGACATTTTATCGCACTATCTGCAGCTACGCCTTAAAGGATAGCTAGTTTCACGATAATCTCCATGACAGTTTCGAATTCGGTTGCATGCCATCGCATTTCATCAGTTCTCATCACCCCGTTACACCAATATGATTCTATATGAATTCTTTAGGAGTGGCCACCTACCTGAACGTCCTTCACTGTTTGTAACTCCGAAGGAGTTCGCCTTCGATCTTGATGGTGGGAACCATTGTTGTCACTATAGCACGCCAATTTTCATTCTATGCTTATGATTCAAGTTAAAGGTTTGTTTTGAACCTTTCTTGAATGTCGACGATGCTCATTTTGTGAAGTTTCGTACCTACATCTCATAGAAGGTTGATATCTGCACCTCCTGGACACTCATTTTCTGTCGCCCTCCTGTAGCACATTAGCAGCTAATATTTTGCCTTTCGTAATTGTTAACACAACGCTTTCAAATGAGTCTTTCTAAAGATTGAACTAGCGACCTTGCACTCAAGGAGTTCCTTGTTAGTCACATACGTCCTTCGTTCTGGAGAGTCTGTTGGGTCAAAAAAATGGTTCAAATGGCTCTGAGCACTATGGGACTTAAACTACTGAGGTCATCAGTCCCCTAGAGCTTAGAACTGCTTAAACCTAACTAACCTAAGGACATCACACACATCCATGCCCGAGGCAGGATTCGAACCTGCGACCGTAGCGGTCGCGCGGTTCCAGACTGTAGCGCTTAGAACCGCTCGGCCACTGCGGCCGGCTCTGTTGGATCTGTAAGGCTTACGTTGCCATTATGCATACGGTCAAGGTCGTGTGCGGTGACACGCTATTTTATAGCTCAATACATTTACTGTCGATAAGAAAACTTGAGCAATTTGATTGACTTTCTGCGCGCCTGTACTTGAGAAATCTTTTTTACAAACGAGACGGGTTAATACGCCATAACTCTCGCATCAGTGATTGACCGATTGCGTGGTAAGACGGCTCATATACGGCAGGGCGACGGTTCAAATACCTGTCAGCCGTCCAGGTTTAGATTTCCTGTGTTTTCTCAAAATCGCTCAAGCCGAATGTCGTGATGAATAGCCTTGAGGACGCACATTCGATCACATGCAATTTCCTGACAGGAAACGTTGTTATCTATACGCAGCTTTGAGTTCGATATGGAATTTTGCCGCTGTTCGGGAGTGTTGAGGATAGCAGAGAGACTGCAGAGGCGTGCGCGCAGAGAGACTGCAGAGGTGTGCGCGCTTACTGTGAGGTGCCAGCCCACTGTGTGTGTGTGTGTGTGTGTGTGTGTGTGTGTGTACTGTATGCCTGTGCCTGCTATCGCTATACAAGCCCACCATCTGATTGGCCGTCAGCCGCCTTTGCTTTTAGGATTTTTAGCCGCACCCCACGAAACATCGCCTGTCCACAAGTCGTTCGTTCACGGCTTTCTCACCCTCGCAGATAACGCGACATCAAATGCGCTTTTACTGCTGCCGTTCCATAAGATACTTGGCTTGTTTGTGAGATACCGCACACACCCGCCTCCGTTATTGCTACGCCCATTTCCCGTCGCTGTAACACGACTTGAAAGCCCTAAAAGATAGAGCTAACTGTAACAGCTCACAAATTTCGCCTGATTATGGGTCATAAAAAATCATGTATTCTGTTTGATAGCGCACGACCATTGGTGCGTCACGGAAGTTGGAACCGAAATATTACTCGTTTTACGTTGCCGTTTTCTCTACACTGTTCTGAAATTATTTCACTACGTGCATTCTTAACCAGTAAGTAGCATCAACAGTATCGTAAGTTAACTGTAATAGACAAATAGAGCTGATCAGACGAGATGAGACACAACGTTTGAGGACAAATTTCCTTTAGGCTTGGAGATTCATAGAAAGAGACCCTTTAATATACAGTGTGATATTGTTTACGCGGTTCTAGAGGCGAGGTAACCAGAAAATCTTCCACATTTTAGGAGCACATAAGAGGACAGTAGTTGGGAAGAGGCTAGGGAACCGTAATCAGTGACCCCTCATGTGATACTGAGGACGTAGGGTGCAAGACCTACTATGAAATTAAGAGGTTGGGACGAGAAAGGATTCGTGACGGGGTGCATCAAACCAGTCAGAAGACTAAAGGAAATGGTACGAAGCCACCACTGCATTGCTAACGATCTCCGGGAAACGGATTTCTTTCGTAGCGGCAATCTGTCGCGTCTCAGCGAGAGTGAACATCTTGTAAATGTAACGCTGCAAATAAAAAAAAACAGTCTAATGGCGGTACTGACATTAAAGATGAATATCATTCACCAGCAAAGAAGTGGTGGACGGCCGTCTAACTATAGTGCATTGTGCACGTGACCCCAGACTTTTTCTTTAGGTTTCAAGTTAGAAGGGCATTCTGGTCACAAAATTTTAATCCTGCCATTCTGTACTGTAGCGAGGCCTTCTCTATTTGAGCACCTCACTATACGACATAGCAAACTGTACCTACGTATTCGAACCGAAGAATTACCTGTGATGGAAGACGTTCTGTTATCACACTTCCGTCGCATCACTGTTTCGAAGTCCTTACATAAAACATAAAGGGGTGACAGATAACGACATGGGGAACAGTTTTTGTTAGAGACTAATTGTTCTCTGACGCTTTTCGACGACGCTAGGGCTCTTTTATTATTGGTTACCGCAATGAGATACGGCAGGGCGCAGGCACTATGTGGTATGCGTATATAGTGTGTGTGGCCAATAATCATATGTATCATCTGCACCACGTGAAAGGGGGGGGGGGGGGTAGGGCGAGAAAAATTAAAGTTTCTGATTCCTTGCGGAAATATCTTTCTCCGCATAGAGACACTAATTATTAAAGTTTTCTTATTCAAAACACTCTGTCAATTAACTTAGCGTGTTTACTATGCAGACCCAGCACATCTGGTTGGCAGATCCTGCTAATCCGGTGAAGTCTCATCGTTCCCTAGGCCGGCGAACTGCATAAGGAGACGCCTAGCGTCACTGCGAAGCTCCAGCAGATGTTTTGTCTTTCACAAAAGATGTTCCTCATGCCGTTGTATATCACCTATAGACGTTCAATACCAAGGCTAAGAACACACACACACACACACACACACACACACACACACACACACACACACACACCATAGTTCAATACAAAGGCTATGAAACGCACACACACACACACACACACACACACACACACAGCGTAGATGGAGACTGCTTGACAAAGAGAATGACAGTTACATGCTGCACGATAATTCAATTAGAAATTCTGTACTCTTGGCTGTTTTGTCAAATTTGAAGTACTGTTCTGCCTTAACGATCTGACTGTCCTCGAAATAGTAAAATCACAAACACGCACACACACTGTAATTTTTTTGGCTGAATATACTAGAATTGTTTTTATGAGGATGTTGTTGTCTTTAATTTTTTTAGTTGGTGAGTTTTATTCCTTTACATTTTTTATCAAGCTTAGACACACACACACACACACACACACACACACATGCACACAGACGGAGCCTACTTGAAAAATTACGGCTAAATTGTGCACGATAGGTCAGTCAGACGTTACTGAAACAGACTGCAGTTGTGTTGTTACAAAGGAGACTCGCTTGCCGTGGGTGTCTAGGTTACGTGGTTCTCTTTTTGCCGCTCGCAGGGTGGCGGGCGGGAAGAGTGATTCTGACAGAGAAGCCGAGTGGCTGACGATAGCCACTTCCGGAGATAGCAGCCCGGGCCAGCCCTCTCAGCCGCGAGAGCAGAACCGAACCATTCACTCTGACGGCCAACCTTTCTCCCTAACCTTGTGTTATTGGCGGTCTTCTGTCATATGTCCATGCCACCGCTTTGGTGCCAGAGGACAAGCTTAGAACAAAAAGAATGCGAGAAGGAATTGACAGGCAACGATCTTGCTGAGTGAACCGTCCTGCCCCCCCCCCCCTTCCCCCCTCTCAGGTGATTTAAGGGAAGCCGACCGCAGTGGACGAGCGGATCTAGGCGCTACAGTCTGGAACCGCGCGACCGCTACGGTCGCAGGTTCGAATCCTGCCTCGGGCATGGATGTGTGTGATGTCCTTAGGTTAGTTAGGTGTGGGTAGTTCTAAGTTCTAGGGGACTGATGACATCAGAAGTTAAGTCCTATAGTGCTCAGAGCCATCTGAACCATTTAAGTGAAACAACAAGAACATAAATCACGATGATCAGAGGGAGACTTGGAACTCGCTGCTGTCTTCTGTACTTGGAAGCAGGTGACAGTTATGAGCGTTACCACCTTTTGATGCGAAGCTCACGTCTGCTCTATTTTCGAATTTGCTGGATTATGTTGTACGAAAAGATCTCATACGCCGTAAAGTGAAGTGAACATCAATTCAGTTCGATATTCTGACATACTGTGCAACAAAAATTGGTTGGACGTGTCGGGAGTGTGTGTTTTCTACAGGCAGGCGTCAAGGGCGACATGGCCCGTCGTTTGTTATCGGGTCATCTAAACTATATGTGGTGTGGAGAAGGTTCTACACTGATAGCGTTTACAGTGGTTCAAACACTGATCTTGTTGTTAGGGTTCAAGTCTCTGCTTGTTACCTCATTTGTTTCCCACAGTTTCCCAGAATCAGGTCTGGCAAAATGAAATTGATTCCTGTAGCAAGTCCACGGCAGACTTATGTGGTCCGGGCAGCCTTACTGCGCTCTAATACCCTCGGCATGTAAGAGTCCGTATTTTCTAACCGTCATTTTTTCAAGCGTGCTGTGGCTTAGGACACTAACGTGGGCCACTAAGTAGCGAAGCACATTATTGTTTATGTCCGTCCTTTACATTCAGCTGCGGCTCTGAAATGAACACAGCATTAAACAGTATTGTCGATTGTTCCAAGTTCTCCACAAGTCTTAGCTATCAATTTTTTTTTTGAGTCATTTGACTAGTTAGATGCTGCCGTCCACGAATTCCTGTCCTGCCCCAACCTCTTCATCTCAGAGAAACTCTTGCACCCAGGGTTCTCAATTATTTGTCGATGTATCCCAATCTCTGTCCAGACCTACAGCTTTTATCCTCTACGGGTCCCACGGTACATTGAAAATTATTCCTTGATGCCTGAACATATGTCCTATTATCCTGTCCCTCTTCTTGTCAACGTTTCCACATTTTTGTCTCTTCGCCGATTCTGCAGAGAACCTCCTCATTGCTAAACTTATCAGTGAACTCGATTTTCAAGAACCTTCTATAGCATCAGCTCATCGATTCTCTCCTTTTCCAATTTTCCTGCAATGAACGATCCACCTGCACGTCATGCTGTGCTACGAACATACATTTTCAAAAATTTCTTCTTCAAATGAAAGTCATTGTTTGATATTAGTAGGCCTCCATTAGCCAGGAATGCCCTCTTTAATGCCTTCCTTGACTTTGCTATTCTGCCTTCTATGTCGTCCTTGCTTCTTCCGTTACGTGTTCTTTTGCTTTCATGGTCTCAGATTTTCTCTACTTCGTCTATTTCGCAGTTTCCATGTTAAGTTTATCAATAATCTCATCCCTGCTATTCCCCACTGTAGTCTTCATTCGGTCCCCTCTCAATCCATAGTGTGTCTGCTCATTGGACAGGCCATTCCGTTCAACAAGTCGTGCAATTCTTCTTCACTTTCTCTGAAAAAAAAAAGAAAGAATCCTATCATTATATCCTTAAACTCCAAATTTTACTCCCAGTCCAGAACTTTTATTTTATTTGGGTCATCGCTACTCCGAAGTTTAGATTCAGCAACAGGGACGAAAGACTGTATTCCAGTGTTGCATCCTTTTTAACGTACCTTGTGTAAATATTGGTGTCTTGTAAGATGTGCATGAGGTGAGAATACGTTTGCTGGAAGCTTTTCCCTCCAAGTGGAGAAGAACACACATATTCGCCGCCCAGCAGTATCGGGGTTCTGTGTGTCTGATCTCTCACATTACAAATAAGTTCTGTTCCACTTTCGAAGTTGTAGATCTAACATATCTCTCTCCCATTTTAAGTCGCATTCTCGTAAGCATTGACACCCGATCAGAAGATCCGTGAGGCAGACTGCACAACAGCATTAAAGGATAGCTTTTTTGAAACCCTGTAATTCCCAACCATTGCGACGCTCAAGTCTGAAATTTGGCTCAAACGTGCGTACAGTTTTCTTGTGTACTTGTGCAAAAGCGTGCCCCCCTGCGACGTCACACTCGGGCTCGACGACGCTGCTAACGGCAAAGTGTAGACACACGTGAGAAACAGAGCACAGCTCAGAAGCTCATGTGACCCCTAAGGTGGTTGAATGAAGTCACACTGGCACGAAAACTGACCACAGTTCAGCCCAACGCCACCGTGGACGTATCACACGATGCCGAAGTCGTCACAACCCCGTTTACCCACATTTCGCCCCTTCTTTTGGCGCCTCTGCAATGGAAGTTAGAACCGCGAAGCACAGCATTGGAATCACGCTGTTTTCTTACGAGTGGCCGAGGAAAACATTCCATACACGCCGTCTGCCAGAATCGGCACGAAAAGACCTCACGGTGTGGCATGAAGGACCTCGATGAAACCACTCCTTTTCGTGGAGCATTGATTCCCACACATTTCGCGGTCAGCAATAGGAAGTGTCATCCTCCGACGTTTCAACCCTTGTCGGAGGACATTGTGGGGCTGCGTCCCCATAAACGTGATCTGACCGCTTTGGAGTACAGTGCGACCTCAATTTTTGCTCTCGTGTACGTGTTGGAACCACTACGAACTGTTCAACACGATTCGACGAAATCTGAATCTGTGATTCGGAGCTGCGAAGAATGGTCCTCCTACCCTACCCCCCCCCCCCCCTCTCCCCTCCCAGTTCGGCAAAACCCTCGGTGCACCCAATCAACTTTGTAAAGCACAATAAAAATGCACCTTCACTGGACGAACCCTTGATGAAAGGTGCGGCGCCTGCTGGCAGCCTACACTGCCTCTCTTTCGCCACTACACTGCTGTTCTTGCGCTTGATAGTTGGCCATCTGGTATCGAAAAGTGTCGAATGGATTGTCGTCTGTAAGCGCAACCGGATAGGAAGGTGGGTGTCATCTAAGGTTTTGCCGAACTGTGGTGTCTTAGAGGGAGGGACCAGTTGCCGTTTTATTCAGATATGTGTCAGTGTCGCATTCTCCCGTGACCGCGCCACCGTAGGAGACAAATGTGTGTGGTCTTCAGTCCTGAGACTGGTTTGATGCAGCTCTCCATGCTACTCTATCCTGTGCAAGCTCCTTCATCTACCAGTACCTACTGCAACCTACATCCCTCTGGATGTGCTTAGTATATTCATCTCTTGCTCTCCCTCTACGATTTTTACCCTCCACGCTGCCCTCCAATACTAAATTGATGATCCCTTGATGCCTCAGAACATGTCCTACCTTCTTCTAGTCAAATTGTGCCACAAATTCCTGAGCACTGAAAAAGCATAAGCATGTTTTGCTACTTCGGAACACGTTGCAGTTACGTCGAATGGGTTTGAACGCCCCTAGTTGTTCCATCCTGTACACGAGCTCTTTCCTCTAAATGGGGCGATCAGGTTCAATGGGAATGCGGCCCTATCCTTAGGGGATCGTTGAACCAACCGAGGGTGTCAGCAGTGACGTTTTGCAGAATACCTCCCTGTTGCTCCTCGCACTGCGAACTGTAGTTTCCGATTATGAAATGTGTGGGAATCAACGACCCAGGGAAAGTGGTGGTTTCATTGACGCCCTTTACGCCTCCCCGCGATGCAGATTGTGATCAGCGGTGTGTCTGGGCTGTTTTCCCCGGCCACCGCATGATTTCAACACTGGGCGTCTCGTTTCTGATCTGCACCACAGAGGGCGTCATAAGGAGGGGTGAAATTAGGTTAAGAGGGATGACACGAGCTTCCGATCGTGCGACACGTCCGTGGAGCGCAATGGGTGGAATTTACGGCGGTTGGAAAAAGTGGTACTTTCACTATGTTGCGCAGTGTATTTTCCCAATATTACACTACTGACCATTAAAATTGCTGCACCAAGAAGAAATTCAGATGATAAACGGTTATTCATTGGACAAATATATTACTAGAACTGACATGTGATTACATTTTCATGCAATTTGCGTGCATAGATCCTGAGAAATCAGTACCCAGAACAACCAACTCTGGCGGTAATAACGGCCTTGATACGCCTGGGCATTGAGTCAAACAGACCTTGGATGGCGTGTACACGTACAGCTGCTTATGCAGCTTCAACACGATACCACAGTTCATCAAGAGTAGTGACTGGCATATTGTGACGAGTCAGTTGCTCAGCCACCATTGACCAGAGGTTTTCAATTAGCGAGAGATCTGGAGAATGTGCTGGCCAGGGCAGCAATCGAAAATTTTCTGTATCCAGAATGGCCCGTACAGGATCTGAAACATGCGATCGTGCATTATCCTGCTGAAATGTAGGGTTTCGCAGGGATCGAACAAAAGGTAGAGCCACGGGTCGTAACACAACTGAAATGTAACGTCCACCGTTCAAAGTGCCGTCAATTCGAACAAGAGGTGACCGAGGCGTCTAACCAATGGCACCCCCTACCATCACTCCGGGTGATACGCCAGTATGGCGATGACGAATACACACTTCCAATGTGCGTTCACGGCGATGTCGCCAAACACGGGCGCGACCATCATGATTCTGTAAACAGAACCTGGATTCATCAGAAAAAATGACGTTTTGCCATTCGTACACCCAGGTTCGTCGTTGAGTACACCATCGCAGGCGCTCGTGTCTGTGATGCATCGTCAAGGGTAGCCGCAGCCATGGTCTCCGAGCTGATAGTCAATGCTGATTCAAACGTCGTCGAACTGTTCGTGAAGATTGTTGTTGTCTTGCAAACGTCCCCATCTGTTGACTCAGGGATCGAGACGTGGCTGCACGATGTGCTACAGCCATGCGGATAAGATGCCTGTCATGTCGACTGTTAGTGATAGGAGGCCGTTGGGATCCAGCACGGCGTTCCGTATTACCCTCCTGAACCCACCGATTCCATGATCTGCTAACAGTCATTGGATCTCGACCAACGAGAGCAGCAATGTCGCGATACGATAAACCGCAATCCCGATAGGCTACAATCCGACCTTAATCAAAGTCGGAAACGTGACGGTACACATTTCTCCTACTTACACGAGGCATCACAACAAGGTTTCACCAGGCAACGCCGGTCAACTGCTGTTTGTGTGTGAGAAATCGGTTGGAATCTTCCCTCACGTCAGCACGTTGGTAGGTGTCGCCATCGGTGCTAACCTTGTGTGAATGCTCTGAAAAGCTAATCATTTGCATATCACAGCATCTTCTTCCTGTTGGTTAAATTTTGGGTCTGTAGCACGTCATCTTCGTGGTGTAGCAATTTAATGGCCAGTAGTTATTAAGAAAGCTTCCGCATAAACGGTTGTACATAACACTAGTAGCTGTTGCTTCTGATGGATTGATGGCAGCAGCAAAACGTCAGGCAGTTTGGAAGAAGCGAGTTGAGGATGGCACCTGAGTGGAGTCGGGCAGCCGCTATCGGGCCGTTCGGCAGCGCACGGCAGAGCCGAGGAGAGGCGCAAATATTTGAGGAGACCCTCCGAGCCGCGGGGACAGGCAACCAATACGGCTCGCCGCAATAAAGCCCCCCTCCTCTCTGAAAGGTACCGTCGGATACAGGCTGTCACTGTCCCCAGAACTCATATTGTTAACGCGTTTAAATCGACGCTTCTAGGAAATATTTAATGTGTTTCACGGTCCGAGGTGGAGGATAATGCCTATCTTCAATAATATAAAATTAATTCATATCAGAGGTACCTTTTATTGGAAACTATGGGTAATAAAAACTAGTAAAAAATGTAATTTGTAGATTACACATTTATTACCACTTTAACAGAAGAATTTCTAAAAATAGTAATTAGTTTTAAGATTATAATTATTTTTGTAGAAAATGGACTCCAAAATAAGTAACTGTCTACATTTTTCGAACTACGTAAGGCTCTAACTTTTTTAATATTTACAAAACAGGAAAACTCCTATGTTAAAATATGCACAATACTCAGATTAGTGTATCCTGTAATTTTCGGACAAATTCTGGCAGGTAGAAGTTGAGGAAAGGTATACTTTATCCTAAAAAAATGAAACTTACGGAAAACAGCCATTAAAGTTTCCAATGCAATCCAGCTCCGTAAACAGGATTGTTTGTATCTTCTTCCAACTCATCTTGCAATGTCCTTTTTCGTGCTCGTCTGCGTTGTCCTGCGCTTCTTTCAAGATCTCTAATAACCCTCTCTGATGCCCTAAGTCTTTCTTCATCTAAACTGAACATTTGTTTCACTGTGAAGCGACCAGCAGTTTGTTACAGTCTTTTCAGGACTTCACACTTTGCAACATTTCCTTCGTTAAACGTTGCCACTACATCAAAGATGCCAAAATGCAGTGTATTAATTGACAAAAACACTATCTTAGAAATTCTGATCCAGATTACGCTGTTGATGGACTCGTTAGGATTCTGGGTGAGGCCGTGAGTGGCCAGTACGTTCTCCAGACAATAGCCCTGTCGAACATGCCTGGGATAGATTAAAAAGGACTGTTTATGGACGACGTGACCCACCAAACACTCTGAGGGATCTACGCCGAATCGCCATTGAGGAGTGGGACAATCTGGACCAACAGTGCTTTGATGTACTTGTGGGTAGTATGCCACGACGAAAATAGGAATGCATATGTGCAAGAGGACGTGCTGCTGGGTATCAGAGGTACCGGTATGTACAGCAGTCTGGGCCACAACCTCTGAAAGTGTCGCTGTATGGTGGTACAATATGCAATAAAAAGGGCGGAAATGATATGTTGATCTCTGTTACAATTTTCTGTACAGGTTCCTTACTCTCGTAACCGAGGTGATGCAAAACTTTTTTTGATGTGTGTTTATTAATGAACTGGAAGACAGTAGTAATCTCAAACATTTCGCAGATGATGCGGTTCTTTGTAATGTACGTCTGAAAAACAGCTGCAGAAAAATTCACTCAGATTTAAGAATGCAATATGGTACGAAAAATGGCAACTTGCTTTAAGCGTACAGAAATGTAAAACTGTATACTTCACGAAGCGCAGAGTTCAAATTAATAATCTACTTTCGGAATCAACTCATACAAATACTTTAGTGTAACTTCTAGTGGAGATATGAAATGGAATGACCACGTGGGCTCAGTAGTAGGTAAAACATAGGGTAGACTTCAGTTCTTTTCACACTGTAACAGGAAGAAACCGTTACGTGTGGGTCTAAGCTGAGTATCCACTACCATGCACTTCATACTAATTGGGTGTCCACTACCATTCACTTCATACTAGTTTACGGCAGAATCAGACCAACAGAAGTGACTTATGCGGTGTATGCGGCACACGCCACATTGATTTCGGCGTATTTACATGTTTTTATAACCTGAAGTGTGACGTTTCTAGGCAACAGGGCATTAAAGATTTATCACAGACACATCACCCTTGTAATTAAATATCAGTTAATGACGTATCCGCGTCATAAGCTCAAAAATGGCTAAAATGGCTCTGAGCACTTTGGGACTTAACGTCTGCGGTCATCAGTCCCCTAGAACTTAGAACTACTTAAACCTAACTAACCTAAGGACATCACACACATCCATGCCCGAGGTAGGATTCGATCCTGCGACCGTAGCAGTCGCGCGGTTTCAGACTGTAGTGCCTAGGACCGCCCCCCCCCCCCCCTCCCGCCGGCTGCGTCATAAGCCTTCAAGACGAACTATGATAACCGACACAAAAGACGAATATCGATGTCTTCGGTGTAGCATAGTGGAAAGGATGTGGATTACAGAGGCAATGGAAGTAGGTTCCCGTTCTCTAATTCTCTAATTTTCTTTCAATCTTAGCGTTTTAACACATTCTGGGACATTTTTACGAATGTCATACGAGTATATTCTGGATTTCCGAGTGTGTGGTTAGGTAGGAACCTGAAAGGACATCTTAAATTGCTGCGAGTGAAACGAGCGGCAATAAAATTCGTACTCTTCATTGTCACAAATGCGTGGCTGTTTACTTCTTAGCTTATGCAAAGATAGTGAGGGGTCGGACAGATACTTCAGCAATGGCACCTCCGGGTGGTGTAATTATGCCAGCGACTACATGTGTTATTTACCGAGTATGATTTTAGACGTAGAAAGGCAGTACGTTCAGGATGTTCTTGCGTAACTTGAGCGTTCGATGGAAAGAAGAGAAGAGCGAAACGGAGGGGCTGTAGGAGGCGCCGTACGTAATAAACGACGCTGAGCGCTGAGCGGGGTGCAGCCGCTATCGATCTCGCAGCCGGCGATCATTCGTGCCCCAGAGATAAAAGGCGACTTCCGGGACCATAAGCGGGCCTTGTATGCCGGGGCGGGGGTAGGGGATGGCGTCTGGCCTATAAAAGGGGGCGCCGCGCAGCTTACCCAGCTGTCTGCCCGGCCAATGTCCCCCCCGCCTCATCTGCTGCGCTATACGGCCCGGATTTAAGCCCGCTCCCTTCTACTTCCCGCCATCACAAAAGAATTTCTGTGTTTAACGAACTGCAGTTGAAGTCCCCGCAATATTCTCTCGAGGATTATGCTTTCCTTCGCGTTTTATTTCGTCATTTTTATTGCAAAATATACTGCTTCTAGAAAAAGCTTTCCATTTTACTGCTGGCAAGAGAAGACTGCATTTTTACTGTGCTATGTGGGCTCGTACTGGTTTTAATAGTGGTGTATGCGGAAGCATCAAGACGTTGTGCTAGCGGTATGATATACATTATGACCATATCCAACCGCGAAATTTAGTGGTGTTGCAGACACGTGACGCAGCAAGAAAAATACATATAGCAAAGGCGCATCATTCTAGCGACGACGCGGCCCGAACATTACGAGATTACGCTATCTACTGACATAAGCATCTCCGACAAAGGGCAGCTTGTTAGCCAGCCCGTGGGGCAGAACGGTTCTAGGTGCTTCAGTCTGGAACCGCGCGACCGCTACGGTCGTAGGTTCGAATCCTGCGTCTGGCATGGATATGTGTGATGTCCTTAGATTAGTTAGGTTTAAGTAGTTCTAAGTTCTAGGGGACTGATGACCTCAGATGCTATGTCCCATAGTGCTCAGAGCCATTTTTGAGCAGATTGTTATGGACTGTCGTTCGGGAACCAGCATCTCCAAATTGGCGAATCCGGTCGGCTGTTTTCGAGCTACAGTCGTGTGCATCTGTGAAAGTGCTTGAAGGACGGCGAAACCACGAGTAGACATCAAGGTGTGGAAGCTCGCGCATCCTGGTTAGTCAAGATGTGTGGCAAACCTGACCACAGTGTGTAAGCATACCATTGAGCACGCACTGTTGACCACGGGGCTTCGCATTAGATGACCCCTAAGTATTATCTCGTTGTCCTAACGGCACCATCAGTGACGATTAAAGAGGGTAGAGCACCTGTGAGATTGGATTGCAGACCTGTGGAAATTTCTCACTTGGCACAGTGAGTCGTATTCCTTGCTACACTAGGTCGTCGATCGCGTCCAGATATGCCCTTATCCAGGCGAACAGTTGATCGAAACATGTACCAAGCCATGGCCGCAGACAGATAAGGGCAGTATTACGCTATCGGGGACATTCACCCGGGCTTGCCTGGGACCTGTGGTAGTAATCGAAGGCATCATCAAAGCTGTGGAGGACGGGACCATTATTTCAGACGACGTGCATCCCGCCATGTTTGACATTTTCTTCGACGGCAGCGGCATCTCCCAGGAGCGTAACTGCCCATTCTGCCAGTTCTCAGAGAGAACTGTAGAGTGTAATGAGAAATTTTCTAAGCAGCTGTCAGAAATACTTGAACCACGAAGGGAGGTAGTTACAGCATCTCTATGCTTAATACACGCGCGTAATTTACTTTTTTAAAGTATTTATACATATAAGAAATATCTTACGCTGCAAACGTTACTGTATTTACTGCGGACCTTCTGTTACCAGCACCGCGCACACAGCAGCCGGCCTCACACTACGAAAGCAGTTGCGTTAACGATTGATTGATCACCCTGTACAGCCAAAGTTTCCGCCAAGGCATTAATCATTTGGTTAAATTTCGCACTGTGGAATGAACATGAAGATACACTGCTGGCCATTAAAATTGCTACGCCACGAAGATGACGTGCTACAGATGCGAAATGTAAACAGCAGGAAGAAGATGCTGTGATACGCAAATGATTAGCTTAACAGAGCATTAACACTAGGTTGGCGCCGATGGCGACATCTACAACGTGCTGACATGAGGAAAGTATCCAACCGATTTCTGATACACAAACAGCAGTTGACCGGCGTTGCCTGCTGAAACGTTGTTGTGATGCTTCGTGTAAGAAGGAGAAATGCGTACCATCACGTTTCCGATTTTGAATAAAGGTCGGATTGTAGCCTATCGCGATTGCGGTTTATCGAATCGCGACATTGCTACTCGCCTTGCTCGAGATCCAATGACTGTTAGCATAATATCGAATCGGTGGATTCAGGAGGGTAATACGGAACGCCAAGCTGGATCCCAACGGCCTCGTATCACTAGCAGTCGCTGTAACGGATCGTGCACCCACGTCTCGGTCCCTGAGTGAACAGATGAGGACGTTTGCACGACAACAGCCATTTGCACGAACAGTTGGACGACGTTTTAAGCAGCATGGACTCTCAGCTCGGAGACCCTGGCTGCGGTTACCCTTGACGCTGCATCACAGACAGG
Organism: Schistocerca gregaria; assembly: GCF_023897955.1. Taxonomy (NCBI): domain Eukaryota; kingdom Metazoa; phylum Arthropoda; class Insecta; order Orthoptera; family Acrididae; genus Schistocerca; species Schistocerca gregaria. Next base: position 313,228,345 of record NC_064923.1, on the reverse strand, counting down.
AGTGCATGCGATGGTGTACCCAACGACGAACCTGGGTGCACGAATGGCAAAACGTCATTTTTCCGGATGAATCCAAGTTCCGTTTACAGCTTCATGATGTTCGCTTCCGTGTTTGGCGACTTCGTGATGAACGCACATTGGAAGCGTGTATTCGTCATCGCCGTACTGGCGTATCACCCGGCGTGATGGTATGGGGTGCCATTGGTTACACATTATGCTCACCTCTTGTTCGCATTGACGGCACTTTGAAGAGTGGACGTTACATTTCAGATGTGTTACGAGCCGTGGCTCTACCTTTCATTCGATCCCTGCGAAACCCTACATTTAAGCAGCATAATGCACGACCGCATGTTGCAGGTCCTGTACGGGCCTTTCTGGATACAGAAAATGTTTGACTGCTGCCCTGGCCAGCACATTCTCCAGATCTCTCACCAATTGAAAACGTCTGGTCAATGGTGGACGAGCAACTGGCACGTCACAATACGCCAGTCACTACTCTTGATGAACTGAGGTATCGTGTTAAAGCTGCACAGGGCAGCTGTACCTGTACACGCCATCCTAGGTCTGTTTGACTCACTGCTCAGGCGTATGAAGGCCGTTATTACGGCCAGAGGTGGTTGTTCTGGGTACTGATTTCTGAGGATCTATGCGCCATATCGTGTGAAAATGTAATCACATGTCATTTCTAGTATGATATATTTGCCCAATGAATACCCGTGTATCATCTGCATTTCTTCTTGGTGTAGCAATTTTAATGGCCAGTAGTGTATTAACTGTATAAAGTGTGTAGAGGAAACAAAAGAAAAATTTGGAGTAGGTATTAAAATTCATGGAGACGAAGTAAAAACTTTGAGGTTCGCCGATGACATTGTAATTCTGTCAGAGACGGCAAAGGACTTGGAAGAGCAGTTGAACGGAATGGACAGTGTCTTGAAAGGAGGATATAAGATGAACATTAACAAAAGCAAAACGAGGATAATGGAATGTAGTCAAATTAAATCGGGTGATGCTGAGGGAATTAGATTAGGAAATGAGACACTTAAAGTAGTAAAGGAGTTTTGCTATTTAGGAAGTAAAATAACTGATGATGGTCGAAGTAGAGAGGATATAAAATGTAGACTGGCAATGGCAAGGAAAGCGTTTCTGAAGAAGAGAAATTTGTTAATATCGAATATAGATTTATGTATCAGGAAGTCGTTTCTGAAAGTATTTGTTTGGAGTGTAGCCATGTATGGAAGTGAAACATGGACGATAACTAGTTTGGACAAGAAGAGAATAGAAGCTTTCGAAATGTGGTGCTACAGAAGAATACTGAAGATAAGGTGGATAGATCACGTAACTAATGAGGAGGTATTGAATAGGATTGGGGGGAAGAGAAGTTTGTGGCACAACTTGACTAGAAGAAGGGATCGGTTGGTAGGACATGTTTTGAGGCATCAAGGGATCACAAATTTAGCATTGGAGGGCAGCGTGGAGGGTAAAAATCGTAGAGGGAGACCGAGAGATGAGTACACTAAGCAGATTCAGAAGGATGTAGGTTGCAGTAGGTACTGGGAGATGAAGCAGCTTGCACAGGATAGAGTAGCATGGAGAGCTGCATCAAACCAGTCTCAGGACTGAAGACAACAACAACAACAGTGTATTAAGGACCGGCACTACTGTACGGTCGCAGCTTGAGTTTTTCCAGGTGACAAAACTTCGTGACTGCCGGTCATACTGGGGCGCCGCCTGCCAGCAGGCTACCCCTTAGACAGGCAGCTGGAGATGACGGAGCGCACGCGCGACTCCCAGCAGTGGTCCTGACAGTATTCGTGCGTGAAGCCAAAGTGTGGAGAAGTTGGTGGTAGCGCGAGTGTGTCGCCACTAGAGCAGTGGGTGGTGTCTGGCGCGTTGCCACGCACCCACACACGCCCCTCGCACCGCGTCGCGTATATTTAGCGCGGCGCTGGTTCCGCCAGGCCCTCGCGCTCTCGAGGCGCTAACAAACGGAGGCGCCGGCAGCTGACGGCGGGGCCCTCGTAGCGACGCCGCCCCCGCTTCCACCCCCGCCTCTGCCCCCGCCGTTCGTTGCGGGCCGCGGCCACAATGGCTGCCGGGGGAGCGCCGAGCGCCTACGCGCCGTAATTAATTCCGCCGCCGGGCGAAAACACAATGTTAATGAAGTTTTCGGACTGCCGCGTTTCAAAATGCGTATCAGCTCGACACGTCCTTACCCGAGTGCAGCACCTGCCACCTACTGCCGCCTTTTTACGTTCCGGGGAACGAGGCCGACGGCGAGCGCCAAATATCTGACGATGTTTACCGACAATGATTCGTTCCACGACACGGGAGGTGAGCGTGCGGCTTGGTGGCTCCGAAAGTAGGTACCTACCCCGTCATCGACCGGTAGGTTTTTCAAGCATGGTTCTGTTGGAGGTAATACGGTTCTACCTTCCTCCGATCTTCGAACTGACTTAACCAGCCGTTACGGTAGACTGAACAATGGTGCAACTTGGAATTTCTCATGTTCGCAAACACTGCCGGAGGTGAGAATCGATGACAGACACAAAACCTAGAACAGACGACGCGTCGAATGGTAGACCTTGGGATGTAGTTCGTCACCGAGGCACGCAAAACAACAGCAGCAGTAAAATAAGGTTTATTATTGTAAACTCGGCTTACAATCGTATGGCTGATCACGTTTTCGTGAACATCTACATCTACATACATACTCCGCAATCCGCCATACGGTGCGTGGAGGAGGGTACATCGTACCACAAATAGCATCTTCTCTCCCTGTTCCACTCCCAAACAAAAAGAGGGAGAAATGACTGCCTATAGGCCTCTGTACGAGCCTTAATCTCTCTTATCTTATATTTGTGGTCTTTCCGCGAAATATAAGTTGGCCGCAGTAAAATTGTACTGCAGTCAGCCTCAAATGCCGGTTCTCTAAATTTCCTCAGTAGCCATTCTCGAAAAGAACGCCTCCTTTCCTCCAGAGACTCCCACCCGAGCTCCTGAAGCATTTCCGTAACACTCGCGTGATGATCAAACCTACCAGTAAGAAATCTAGGAGCCCGCCTCTGAATTGCTTCTATGTCCTCCCTCAATCCGACCTGATAGGGATCCCAAACGCTCAGCAGTACTCAAGAATAGGTCGTATTAGTAGATCACATAACTAATGAGGAGGTGTTGAATAGGACTGGGGAGAAGTTTGTGGCACAACTTGACTAGAAGAAGGGATCGGTTGGTAGGACATGTTCTGAGGCATCAATGGATCACCAATTTAGTATTGGAAGGCAGCGTGGAGGGTAAAAATCGTAGAGGGAGACCAAGAGATGAATACACCAAGCAGATTCAGAAGGATTGAGGTTACAGTAGGTACTGGGAGATGAAGAAGCTTGCGCAGGATAGACTAGCATGGAGAGCTGCATCAGACCAGTCTCTGAACTGAAGACCATAATCCAATCCAATCCAAGTGTTTTATAAGCGGTCTCCTTTACAGATGAACCACATCTTCCCAAAATTCTACCAGTGAACCGAAGACTACTATCCGCCTTCCCCACAACTGCCATTACATGCTTGTCCCACTTCATATCGCTCTGCAATGTTACGCTCAAATATTTAATCGATGTGACTGTGTCAAGAGCTACACTACTAATGGGGTATTCAAACATTACGGGATTCTTTTTCCTATTCATCTGCATTAATTTACATTTACCTATATTTAGAGTTAGATGCCATTCTTTACACCAGTCACAAATCCTGTCCAAGTCGTCTTGTATCCTCCTGCAGTCACTCAACGACGATACTTTCCCGTACACCACACCATCACCAGCAAACAGCCGCACATTGCTATCCACCCTGTCCAAAAGATCATTTATGTAGATAGAAAACAACAGCGGACCTACCACACTTCCCTGGGGCACTCCAGATGATAGCCTCACCTCCGATAACACCCACCATCGAGGACAACGTACTATTATTTAAGAAGTCTTCGAGCCACTCACATATTTGGGAACCAATCCCATGTGCTCGTACCTTAGTTAGGAGTCTGAGTGGGGCACGGAGTCAAACGCTTTCCGGAAGTCAAGGAATATGGCATCCGTCCAGTCATCTTCATACAGCGCAAAGGTGTATCTAGTCTTTTATGGCTGCAGGGTATGGTGCATTTGGTAGTAACCTCTCGTTATTCCGACGCGTGGCCACATACACGGCGTGAAAAAGCAGCAAACAGTGAAATTTGTGCCCGGGCAATAACCTTTGAAATTTAGGCCCAATATTTCTGGAAGCTACCTGCTCGCTAAGCCATGGCCTACTTGCACTCACGAAGTACCCCTCCATCGCAGTCGATGACTGCCTGGACAATCTCCCTTCGTACTACTCTAATGTTTGCAGTGTTCATTCCGCGCACCTTGTGTGTTTGCGTGGTTATAGGTTTGCTATGGAAGTGTCGATGGCAGTGTGCAGTAAGCCACGCGTCCACTTGAAGGTTACTTGTACATCGTAAAGGGAAACAAAGTAAACGAGGCCGCTGTTTGGCGCTCTTCAAAACAAATCAACGCGTTGCCGAGGATTGTTTAAGACCGACGATTGAAAGATGGTTAGTTCAAACGAGCGTCAATATGAGGCACCGGATGGCACTCGCTTAGAAGTACATAACACTCTGTCAGGTGAAGAAGAAGGCGCGAGAGGAACATTTCTAAAAAATATCCCGAAGAGTGAGACAACGTGCAAAATCGGGGTTTGATTTAGTGACATGTCAGAACAGCAAGCAAAGAAGAGCACGTTGTACCACCACCGGGCCAAATAACATGATCAGGAAAATTCATGATTCAGTCAGACAGAAAATAGAATAAATTACTACCACTTCCGATTGCAAAAAAAATGGCGCTAGAGTTCGTGTCTGACCTTCTCTAATCCTCTTCATCGGCGTTGAGACCTCGGCTCTTCTGTCCGCCGAGAAAGTTGCTGATTTCGGACAGGGGTATTAGTGCATCTTCCCTCGTCATTATCTGGGCGCAAATTTCACTGGGCACAGTTCACAGCGCACCGGTGCTTCCGGAATCAAATCCACCATTTTGATTATTTGGAGATGACTATTAACTCGAAACCGGTTCATGATTCTACGCAAGGTGTTTTTTGTAGAACTTATAACAGATGGAAACAAATATAATCGGATTTAATTTTCCTGATGTTTTCCGCGTGAAATTGTCCTCTGGACACTGGAAAGTGCATACGTTACAATGCAAAAAGCATACCAGTATTATTCGTTGTTGTGCTTAGGAACTTTACTGCTCGCACAGGCCACAAACAGCTCCTAGAACCAGTGGGGATGGAACTCAGACTCTCGCAACCTCTGTTCTTAAGCAGCAATTCATTCCTCGATCTACATTTCTATCTTTACCAAACAACCCGCTGTAGGATGTGTGATTGGGGTCACATATTGCACAAGATTCATTTTTTCCCTTCTCTGTTCTTTTGGAGGAGAGCGCGCGAAACGTAACATTGTCGGTGCCCCTTCTACACATGCTCATATTTTCATACTACTACCATCGGCTGTTTGTTGGAAGAAGAATGCTTTTTGACCAGCGTTGAATCTTGGTTATCGGTTTCTTGACAATAAGGTCCTCCACAATGCACAGAGATTACTGGACCATTCATCAATTCTTCGTCAATCTCGCGCTGACGAAACTGGCCAGTGACCAATCACACAGCTCATCGTTGAATTTTATCTATCTCCTCCGTTAAATCAACACTGTGTTTCATATGAATCAACAACACTCAAGAATTGAGTGATCTAGAATTTTACAATCAGATTCCTTCGAGGGCGAATTGCACTATTTTAGGATTTTTCCGATAAATCTTAGTCTAGACTTCCCTTCCCTGTTCCTGGATTTATTTGATAGTGTCACCCTAAATCGAACAAAATGAGCCCCCTAAAAGGTAAACCTAGCTATATGGTGGTTCTGACTGATTCCAGTGGCTGGTTGTGTTGTCCAGACCTGGTCAAATAGCACCCCTGCCGCCCTGCCGCTTAGGGCTCCGATCGCAGTAGCGTGTAATGGCGAGGGATGAGGAGGAAGAGGAAAATGAAGGCTGCAACCGAACGCCGCCAGAGGAAGGCAGTCGCCTTGTCACACTCCTTGCCGTTTGCCAACAACGCTACTGGAGTTAAATAAGATTTACACCCCTTCGCTATTGTACAAAGAATAAGAAATGAAGAAGCCACGTCGTTGAATACCGAATTGAAGTTGCTTTACTATTCGTAGCGTTTGAAGGCTCTGCGAAGTGCTTACGAAGGCATCGCACTATTGTCAGCTGGAAAAACACTTATTGGAACGTCTTGGGACGCCAGCCACAAAGAAGATATAATGTGATGTGAAGTGAAGGTGGCCATTAACGAAAAGACTGAGTTAAGGGTAAATAGACGGATGACAAAATGTGCTATGGTCGACATCAGAAATTATTTGAGTTCATTAAGTCTTTTAAAGCAAGGTAGAACCATCTGGTTGTAGATATGGCGGACAAGATGATGCAAGAACTAACCCTATAGAAATATAAGCTTCAGGCGAATGACATAGATCATTTCGCGAAACTCGGGGCAGTCTTTTGTAGACCTGCAATGAGTTACTAAGTTTCAGTAACTGAAACACTTCGTCACGAGTTTTCAAAGAGATTCAGGACATTGCACTACTGAAGACAGATTTCGGTTTATTTCTCAGACCGTTCAGGCTTTAGGCTGCCGATGTACTTCCAACTTGAGTTGACTGACGTACAGTATGCAACAATCTTGTTGACCTGTCTGTTCATGCCAGGAATTTAATAGACTTACAAAATTTGACTCCAACAGCAATATTCTCGACTGCACAGACAAGCTGCTAAAGTTATTTCAATATTTGGTTCAACACAGGTGTGCGAAAATTTTTCTTCTGTTACGAAACCAAGTCTCGCAAAGTTACGGATTTAACGAATTTTAATCTGCCTAACTCCATGTGTCTGACTGGCAGTGCTCGATATATTACGTATTCTAAAATCGAAATGTGTATGAATTTAGAAACATCACAAGTCAGTGTTAAATGTCTGTATGTGAAGCTTTTTTCTGCTTTTGCTTTTGCTGTTGCTTTGGTAGAAAAATAAGAAGTTGAAAATAAACACACGTCAAGAAATGCAGCTTATGAAAGCAGTCTGCAATATTCATCTCTTAAAAGTAGTCGTGCTGTGTTACAAAAACGCCTTCCTATGTTTCGCTCAGCGTAGAGCCGTCTCACTCACTTACCTTCTCCGAATAGCGCAGTGGTGGGGGAAGACGGAGTGCTGAGTAGAATCAGCTGCTCTCGGGGAACCTTGGCCAGGCCTGGTTTAGTCAGACGATATCGAGTATTTTCTCTGCTTCCGCTTTTAACGTAGTTTTCATAAATGTTGAGGGTCTTCTGCCGTCCTTTGCCTAAGAGTTGTTCGTGTACAAGGCTTCCTGCATTTCGTAACATCTTCGTAAAGAGATTCTGCATATTGCTTGTATAAAAATGGTTTATTTACGGCCCAATCATATATATAATGTCAACAAGAAATTACCAGTTTTAGTTGCCTCAAGTCTTAAGAAGAAAGGAGTAGTTTTACTCCTAAGCCTTTGAGAAAACGACTGTGCCGGAAAATAAATAATTTAAAAAAAGGGTTTTCAAGACTCACTGACGTTTCCAGGATGACCGAAATGTTTTTTTTCCAAAAAAGTGACCTAAATTACTTGCGAACTGCGTTAGGATACTGTGTCCACCAGGTCGTTTACACACCACTTGGTTATAATTAGAGTACAGCTACTCACAGAGGATCGCCGTGGGCTGCAGTCATCGTTTGGCATCAAAATTTGATAGATGTTCTAATGCGTTAATCCGGAAACCATTTGCATCGGAAAAAAATAGTTTCAGTTTTGGCCACCAGGCGAAAATTTGCAACAAAGACGTATAGAAATGTTTCCATATACAAGGTGTTACAAAAACGTACGGCCAAACTTTCAGGAAACATTCCTCACACACAAAGAAAGAAAATATGTTATGTGGACCTGTGACCGGAAACGCTTACTTTCCATGTTAGAGCTCACTTCATTACTTCTCTTCAAATCACATTAATCATGGAATGGAAACATACAGCAACAGAACGTACCAGCATGACTTCAAACAGTTACAGGAAATGTTCAAAATGTCCTCCGTTAGCGAGGATACATTCGTCTACCCTCCGTCGCATGGAATCCCTGATGCGCTGATGCAGCCCTGGAGAATGGCGTATTGTATCACAGCTGTCCACAATACGAGCGCGAAGAGTCTCTACATTTGGTACCGGGGTTGCGTAGACAAGAGCTTTCAAATGCCCCCATAAAAGAAAGTCAAGAGGGTTGAGGTCAGGAGAGCGTGAAGGCCATGGAATTGGTCCGCCTCTAACAATCCATCGGTCACCGAATCTGTTGTTGAGAAGCGTACGAACACTTCGACTGAAATGTGCAGGAGCTCCATCGTGCATGAACCACATGTTGTGTCGTACTTCTAAAGGCACATATTCTAGCAGCACAGGTAGAGTATCCCGTATGAAATCATGATAACGTGCTCCATTGAGATTAGGTGGACGAAACTAAAATGAGCTCTAACATGAAAATTAAGCGTTTCCGGACTCATGTCCACATAACATCTTTTCTTTATTTGTGTGTGAGGAATGTTTCCTGAAAGTTTGGCCGTACCTTTTTGTAACACCCTGTATAATGGATTATAAATGGGGCGAGGGCAGGAAATATCAAACAAGTAAGAAAAGTATAATGTTGATTTTATTATTAACTGCAGGTTACACAGTTATGAACATCGGAGAGGTCTACGAAATGCTGCACAGCGCTAGATTTGCACCTGGTGGCCAAAATTTCAACTATTTTTTCCAGCGTAAATCGGTTCCGCGTTAATGCATTAGAGTATTTACCAAGTTTTGGTACCTTCATGAGAAGATGCACTGTAATTGTAACCACCCTGCATATTATGAATAGAAATGCTCCTACCACACGTCACTGAGGCGCACGCGACACATATTCTGATTTGACTTGTCATTCTCAATTTGAATGACGTTCTGGGTTCTTTACCTAGAAAGTCACTAACCCAATACCATTCTTGTTCCGACATTCCCATCAGCACGTACTTTGTTTATTAGGCCACATTGCGAAACTCTATCGAAGCCTCTCCAGAAGTCAATCCCGCCTGGGAGGCGGCGCTTGGGTAAAGAACAGGAACAGGTACTAATCTCTCCGTACTGCCACTGTTAAAAGCACCTTTACTATTGGATAAACATGTTGTTGTTGTAGTCTTCAGTCCTGAGACTGGTTTGATGCAGCTCTCCATGCTACCCTATCCTGTGCAAGCCTCTTCATCTCCCAGTACCTACTGCAGCCTACATCCTTCTGAATCTGCTTAGTGCATTCATCTCTTGGTCTTCCTCTACGATTTTTACCCTCTACGCTGCCCTCCAGTACTAAATTGGTGAACCCTTAATGCCTCAGAACATGTCCTACCAACCGATCCCTTCTTCTGGTCAAGTTGTGCCACAAACTTCTCTTCTCCCCAATTCTATTCAATAGCTCCTCATTAGTTATGTGATCTACCCATCTAATCTTCAGCATTCTTCTGTAGCACCACATTTCGAAAGCTGCTATTCTCTTCTAGTCAAAACTATTTATCGTCCACGTTTCACTGCCATACATGGCTACACTCCATACAAATACTTTCAGAAACGACTTGTATATGCAAACATATTACGTTACTTGTAAAGTGGGATGCTGAAGTGGAGTGTCCTGGCTGGCTGCACCTGATGAAATGGGGAGAATCTGTAGCGGAGCTCGTAGAGCTGCACAGCACCAGCTAGAGGACGCTGCCGTTGGTGTCTCGTGGTAGTGCCAACCTTTGAAACTATGCGGCATCGTTACTATCTTACCACATTCTGGATCTCTCGAACCACCTGTGAAAGCTGTGCTTATCGTGCTCGGTGCCCGTATAATCTGCACAGAATTCTACAGAGGAGTGGTGCTATCTTCGATCCTTTGGGTGCAGAAAGTTGCTCCAAGTGTGGTGCCATCAACAGCGCGCGCAGACGTCGGGGCCGCGGAGGTGCATACAGGTCGCGGTAAGCAGGTAGGCGACCGCCGCCCCTCGTGGCAGCCACTCGAGGCGCTCGGGGGTGGCAACAGTGTTTACTCGGGGGGGATTACGCTGCCGGAGGTTGGCAGCGGCAAGGTGGGCGCACCGGGAGCTGAGCGGGGGCCGGTTGCCATGGCAATGCTGGGTCGATGCCCCGGTCATAAACTTTTATGGGGCTCGTTACGATCCCGCGGCCACGGCCGCCCCCGCTCCTCCGCCTCCTCACCCCACCATTGTTCTGGAGCTGCGCACTCAGACCTCCTCCCTCCGCGCCCAACAATAGCGCGTCTTCTGGCCGCCGCGACACTCCAGCGCCTAGTAAGGTGACGTTCTTGGGGCAGCGACGCCCTCCGTCTACATCTACATACGTACTCCGCAAGCTACCGTATGGTCCGTGGCGGAGGGCACACTGTACCATTACTGGACATTTCCTTTCGTGTTCCACTCGCAAATAGAGCGAGGGAAAAACGACTGTCTACACTACTGACCATTAAAATTGCTACACCACGAAGATGGCATGCTACGTACGCGGAATTTAACCGACAGGAAGAAGATGCTGTGATATGCATATGATAAGCTTTTCAGAGCATTCACACAAGGTTGGCGCCGGTGGCGACACCTACAACGTGCTGACATTAGGAAAGTTTCCAACCGATTTCTCATACACAAACAGCAGTTGACCGGCGTTGCCTGGTGAAATGTTGTTGTGATGCCTATAAGGAGGAGAAATGCGTACCATCACGTTTCCGACTTTGATAAAGGTCAAATTGTAGCCTATCGCGATTGCGGTTTATCGTATCGCGACATTGCTGCTCGCGTCGGTCGAGATCCAATGACAGTTAGTATAATATGGAATCGGTGGGTTCAGGAGGGTAATACGGAACGCCATTATGGATCCGAACGGTCTCGTATCACTAGCAGTCGAGATGACACGCATCTTATCCGCATGGCTGTAACGGATCGTGCAGCCACTTCTCGATCCCTGAGTTAACAGATGGTGACGTTTGCAAGACAACAACCATCTGCACGAACAGTTCGACGACGTTTGCAGCAGCATGGACTATCAGCTCGGAGACCATGGCTGCGGTTACCCTTGACGCTGCATCATAGACATAAGCGCCTGCGATGGTGTACTCAACGACGAACCTGGGTGCACGAATGGCAAAACATCATTTTTTCTGATGAATCCAGGTTCTGTTTATAGCATCATGATGGTCACGTCCGTGTTTGGCGACATCGTGGTGAACGCACATTAGAAGTGTGTATTCGTCATCGCCATACTGGCGTATCACCCGGAGTGATGGTAGGGGGTGCCATTGGTTACACGTCTCGGTCACCTCTTATTCGCAATGACGGCACTTTGAAGAGTGGACGTTACATTTCAGATGTGTTACGACCCGTGGCTCTACCCTTCACTCGATCCCTGCGAAACCCTACATTTCAGCAGGATAATGCCCGACCGCATGTTGCAGGTCCTGTACGGGCCTTTCTGGATACAGAAAATGTTCGACTGCTGCCTTGGCCAGCACATTCTCCAGATCTCGCACCAATTGAAAACGTCTGGTTAATGGTGGCCGAGCAACTGGCTCGTCACAGTACGCCAGTCTTTACTCTTGATGAACTGTGGTATCGTGTTAAGCTGCACGGGTAGCTGTACGTGTACACGCCATCCAAGCTCTGTTTGACTCAATATCTTGGCGTATCAAGGCCGTTATTACAGCCAGAGGTGGTTGTTGTGTGTACTGATTTCCCAGGATCTATGCGCCATATCGTGTGAAAATGTAATCACATGTCAGTTCTAGTATAATATATTTGTCCAATGAATACCCGTGTATCATCTGCATTTCTTATTGGTGTAGTAATTTTAATGGCCAGTAGTGTATATGCCTCCATAAGTGTCCTAATTCTCTAATCTCATCACCGTAATCCTTAGGGGAAATGTACATTGGCGGCAATAGCTTCAATTCAGGTTTTCTAAAGTTTCTCAGTAGTGCTCTTTCAAAAGATCGGCGCCTTCCTTCCAGCGATTCCCATTTGAATTCCCGAAGCATTTCCGTAATACTCGCGTGTTGTTCGAACCTATTGGTAGCAAACTCAGCAGCCTGCCACTGAATTGCTTCGATGTCTTCCTATAGGCCTACGTGGTACGGATCCCAAACACGTGAGCAGTGCTCAACAATGAGTCGCACTAGTGTTCTATATGCGGTCTGCTATACAGATGGATTCTACTTTCCAAAAATTCTCCTAATAATAGTTAAGTCGTGGCACGTGACCATGCATGCCGCATACTCCTCAAGTTTAAAATGATGTAGCACCTGGATTTGATAAGCCTTTTTCTTCAGTACGAAGCTCGGAGACCGTGGCTGCGGTTACCCTTGTCGCTGCATAACAGACAGGAGCGCCTGCGATGCAGGAACTGCAGGCTGCCGTGTTCCTGACTGAAACGATGATGTGTCGACGCATTTCGACTCTGCCGGTAGTCTGCCGTATAGTCTCCACAGATTCTTACGACGTCGATGGCAGCCCAGTACGTTTCCCGTCGGAAACCTTCTCAGTTCGCTCGAACTTTTTGACCAAACCTATACGGAATTCGTAGGCCGCGATCTCGGTGTAGGCAGTTTTATGGTTCCAAGATACCGGTTTCAACGGCCTTACGCTGCCATCATCTGATCTTATGGAACTTGTTATAAAATTGCCATGTTACATTACATGAAGTTAACATATAAAGGCCCTCGCCACGTATACATATCGTGATAAAAATCCAGTAAGATCAGATGATGGCAGACTGTTGAAACCGGTAGTCTTCGTACAAAAATAGTTTCTACACTGCGATCTCTACGTATGAAGCGTGCCAATATTCAACCAAACCGATCGCCCCACATCAAAGCATGTGTACCTTACAAAACTTCTTCTGGTTGTCCTCCCTTATCTGTCGGCTGTTCGTGTTGGGTCCTCTATAAGGTAACGTCGCCGGAACCGTTCTTTAATCCGAGCAAAGGGAGTCCATTAAGTCTCCATCTAACGACGTTGATTCGTTTTTTTGTTGTGAACGTCTTTCAGATTATACCTTCAACAAAGAAACAAAAAATTGACGTTCTCAAGGAAGTATTTACGGACTTTTCGGGCAATTTCCCCCCCCCCCCCCCCCAAAAAAAAATAATAAAAAACACCTCCACACTTCAGTCCATTACGAAATTGACATTCCGTTGATATCTAAAGGAGCCTACACACCTTCTGCTTAACTGTGCAAATCATGAAACGTGACGTCATTTCTGCGCTATAAACTGTACGAATACTGGAGACAACTCCACAACTCTGGGTGATTGAAATTGACTAGGGTTATAAATGCTTGGAATCATATAAAACATGGAAAGATGTTTTGAAAGTTTGGGCAGAGTTTGATGCATTAGCATGATAGTTTTATTAAATACCTGTTGTGAGGTAAGCGAGGATAATTTATGCCTTTGCGAGTGGAGGCGTTCGTCGTATTGTCAACGCGACGTTGACCAATGGACCCAGTGATGGATTAGTATGAGTACTATTAGGAACACGCGAAGTTAAGAAAGTTGTTTACATTGCAGTCGTGTAAGTTTCTGGCGATTTAACAGCAACATATTCTCCAGCTATGGAGGAATGGATGTATTTACTGCTTTAAGAGGGTACGAACATCCTAGCCTTGAGCCATTGCGGGTGCCTTTCTTTTCAGTCTTGCTTAATGAGGTTCGTGACTTGTGGAAGAACGTGCTAGAGAGTTCTGAAGTATGCAGGAAACTGCAGTGAATGGAAATCCGCAGATATTTGGAGGTTTCCGACCACCGACCAGATGAGTTCGTTAGACATTGTTGGAAGCAACAGGAAAATTGCTTCCGCCTGTAATGAAACTTTCCAAAGTTTTGGCAGCGAATCTAAGAGCGAAGAGAGAAAAGCAGAGAGAGAAGTGAGTGAAAGAACCTAGTTTTGCGGCGCCCACTGGATGTTATTCAACGCACTCGTCATTCAGCGTCTGCTCCGTCGTTAACGGTGCCATTCGGTATTCACTGGCTGTCCTCGAATGTCGGGCACGTCACGGCATAATAAAGACGTTTTGAGTGATGTAACTGTCACTCGGAACTCGGAATGAAGCTTCGAGGCTTTTATCAGTAACGTGATATCCTGATTTATCTAAAACTACAATAGCAGCAGATGAAACTCAGAAGCAAAATATCGTTCCTTATACGAACGGTTAGTGAGACAAATCGCAACCATATTCAAAGAAGTTTTATTACGATGTTGATTTTTCGTTCTATAAGCTTATTTCGGCTCCATGTTCACTATCAGGCTATTTCCATAACACACCATTAACGCTGTCGCTGTATGATACGTTGTACTGCAGCGTATCATCAGTGTAGCGCAGACGTAATTCTGGATACGCGTATGTAATGTCTCATCAGTGGAATTTATTGCTGAACAATATTCGATAAGTTAGTAGGTTTGACAACATCAATTAACAACTAAGTCAAGCGTAATTATTGACCTAATTTAAAATGGTGTCATAATGTACTCATTAAGAGGTATAACACTATGTTAACGGTTTGACACAAGAAGACAAGTTGGCGTATTACAGTAATAAACCGCATATTTGTCGTGAGACAGCGTAAATCACAGCGCACAGATTACCCAAATCACATCCATCCAGTATTTGGAAATGAGAGTACTTAGCGTCTCACAACAGACTTTACACATGATTCCATACCTTTATGAAACTGTTTCTGCCTGACACGCCCCAGAAAAGGATAAAAGGAAAAAAAGTTTATTGCTTACTATGTTTTCGTTGTTCCGTAAAACAGTCGGTTTAGCCACGACGCCTTGATTTATTACTTCATTACTACTATATTCGCAACACATTTTGCACACAATATCTACATGTACCACTGAATGCATCTGCAAAACCATGCAACTGTACTACGCATAGTTCAGGAGATATAGCGCCACAAACAATGAGACGCACGAAAAACTAGCTTTTGCCAGTGTGGCCGAGCGGTTTTAGGCGCTACAGTCTGGAACCACGCGACCGCTACGGTCGCAGGTTCGAGTCCTGCCTTGGGCATGGATGTGTGTGGTGTTCTTAGGTTAGTTAGGTTTAAGTAGTTCTAAGTTCTAGGGGACTGATGACCTTAGAAGTTAAGTGCCGTAGTGATCAGAGCTTTTTTTTTTTATCATAAACTTCGTAGTTTGAGAGGCCAAGCACTGTTTACTCTGTGGACTGTATGTGGGAAATAGCCCCCAAGTGTGATGTGGCTGGTATGGAACAAAAAATTAAAAGTACAATATTCGGAATGCTTACATTAACGAATATAGTAAAATTATAAAATCTTATTTACATACCCCTGTTGGCTACCTCGCCTTCTGTGTTATTTATTTTATAAATGTGTTTGTTGCCCCTGTTTTATTCCTGCGTGGAATCTGTTTTTGGATCCGACATTTGGGTTTCCTTGTATTTAACTCTTGTCATAGTTCTAATGCTGCAACTTGTATTTTAATATTAATACCCGCTTGTATGATTTCCGTCAATGGCACATTGAAAACTATGCAAGTGTGTAGGATTTGTTGCATACTGTGTGAATGGTAGCTCACGGTGCCACTACAGTTCGTCCCGAGCTGTGTGGCATCACTTTAGTTGCATGTGTGAATCCGGCTCAGTTCACGACTTCTACTGTACGTTGGAACGAGGTGGGCAGCGGATGGCGACAAGGGTAGAAGTCTTACGTAATTTCTTTAGATAGGTAATTCGCAGCACTGAAAATATTAGCACAAGACAAAGAGAAATTAATGAAGGCAACCAAACACTTTTAAGACTCAAGTGGACAACAGCTGACGCAAATGGTAAGATCACATTGCGCTCTGTAGCAAAGAGCACCTCGGGCTGGTGTTTTGTCAGGCAGGATGCACTGCGAGTGCCGGTGCAGGCTCCCTCCCGGCGCCTTTTATGGCGTCTGCTGATAATTTGTAGCATCGGGCCGTCCTCTCTGCCTGTCTCCCCAGGGCCGTTATTGTAGGCATTAGGCGCCGCTCACCCGTGAGTCAGTTTCCCCGTGTGAATCACCAGCCACCGGCTGGGATTGGGGCCGTTTCGCTGTGAAATGGCCGGAACCTCCCTGTGCGTGCAAACGGCCGCTTCAGCAGCACCACGCCTATCGCCGTACGGGGTGGGAATTGGGTGCGCCCTTCTAGGGGTGGAACCATCACACTGTCTCCGAGTACGCTGATTGGGTCACGTTTCACGATACACACCCCTAGAGTATCTGACTGCTGCTTCCCCGTTATTCACCTGTCAGTGGAACAGTTCTCAGCTCCTTCCACATTTTGTTGTACAGCAGTACGCGGAATATACGCGGTCCAGTGACATTAATGTGACCACCACATTTGTTCGACATGTGTTGAACAACACCTCACTCGGCAGTACTGACAGTGGAAGTTACGTAAAGCGTTTCAGGGGGACGCGGAAAACAGTACAGTTGTCGTAATGCGGAAACGGAACGATTTATCTGATGTCAAAAAGGGAATGATCATTGCATTTCGGACGGAAACATTTCCTAAATGGCTACGTTTGTAAACTGTTCGCGTGCGGCCGTGGTTAAAGTATTCCGTGCATGGCAAAATGGTGCTATCGAGTAAAACAGAAGTGATTTCGGGCGTTCCGCAAGGTAGTGTTATAGGCCCTTTGTTGTTCCTTATCTATATAAACGATTTGGGAGACAATCTTAACAGCCGTCTTCTGTTGTTTGCAGATGACGCTGTCGTTTATCGACTAATAAAGTCATCAGAAAATCAAAACAAACTGCAAAATAATTTAGAAAAAATACATGAATGGTGCGAAAAGTGGCAGCTGGCCCCAAATAACGAAAAGTGTGAGGTCATCCACATGAGTATTGAAAGGAACTTCGGCTAGACGATAAATCAGTCTAATCTAAAAGCCGTCAATTCAACTAAATACCTAGGTACTACAATAACGAACAACTTAACTTGGAAAGAACACATAGAAAATGTTGTGGCGAAGGCTAACCAAAGGCTGCGTTTTATTGGCAGGACACTTAGAAAATGTAACAGATCTACTAAGGAGACTGCCTACACTACACTTGTCCGTCCTCTTTTAGAATTCTGCTGCGCGGTGTGGGATCCTTACCAGGTAGGACTGACGGAGTACATCGAAAAAGTTCAAAGAAAGGCAGCACGTTTTTTATGATTGCGAAATATGGGAGAGTGTGTCACAGAAATGATACAGGATTTGAGCTGGAAATCATTAAAAGAAAGCTGTTTTTCGTTGCGCCGGAATCTTCTCACGAAATTTCAATCACCAACTTTCTCCTCCGAATGCGAAAATATTTTGTTGACACTGACCTAAGGGAAATCAGAGCTCGTACGGAAAGATATAGGTGTTCATTCGTTCCGCGCGCCATACGAGGTTGGAATAATAGAGAATTGTGAAGGTGGTTCGATGTATCCTCTGCCAGGCACTTAAATGGGATTTGCAGAGTATCCAAGTAGATGTAGAGGCAACTGTGGTGCGCCACTGGCCGTTGATGACAAGACTGAACGAGGAGTGCGGAGATGTGTACGGGCGAATAGACGTGCAGCTGTTGAGCAACTTACCGCCCCATCAACCCAGGGACTACAAGCAGTGTCTCCTCATCTACCATTCAGCGGTCGATGCTCCGTATGTTCCTCCTGAGCAGACGCCTGATTCATGCACCCATGCTGAATGCTAGTCATCGGCGACGAAGGCTGGACTTTACACGCCAATAACGCAACTGGACATCCACTGAGCGGCAACGGATGGCTTTTCAGATGAATCACGTTGTATGCACCTTCAGGCAGATGGCCATTGCCATGTACGGCCGTGCAGCAATACCTGGAAGGGTCCAGGCAGGAGGAGGGAGCGTTATGGTCTGGGGAATGTTATCGTGGCATCCCCTTGGTGAGCCTCTCATTCTGGAAGGCACTATGTATCAACAAAATTATGCATCTATCCTTGGGGACCAAGTCAACTCCCACATGTAATTTCTTTTTGCTTGTCATAATGGCATCTACTAGCAGGACAATCCAACATGTCACATAGCTCGCAGTGTGCATCCACGGGTTGAAGACTACCAGGATGAGTTCACAGTACTGCCCTGGCTACTAAACTCCCCCAGGATTAAACCCAATCGAGAATTTGTGGAACAACCTCAGTCTGACGGTTCGCGCTATTAATCCTCGGCCTAGGAACTCTGGCCCCCGTACTGGAATCAGCATCGGTCTGCTTCCCGTCCGTACCTTCCAGAACCTCACTGACACTCTAGCTGCAGGAGTGTGACATGTAGTCACATTAATGTTACTAGACCATGTAGCTGCAGAAGTAGAGGGGTACTCATAAACTTTTAATCATCTCCTAGAATATAATCATGTTACGACCACGAAGCGTGGTGATGGTGTTAGACCTTCTTGCGTATTCCCCCATCAGTGCTATACGTTTGCCAGTGGCAGATAACTTGGCGGAGACCTTGGTTGTAGGAGTCTGCATTTTGGCTGTCGGGAAACGTTCCACCTTAATAATCACATTATTATTATTTTGGAAATGCCTACCATGCAATGGTTTCTTCATCAGAGTTGTGTGAGGGGAACACTGGGGTGAGATAAAATTTGACAACTCAAAGAAGCAGAAACCAGTGGGCGGCGATCTGTTCAGTGTTTAAAAACGGGCAAGCTGTTAAAAAATGTTTCATTTTTTCCATGATCGCTTCGAGTGTGACACGTCGATCTCCGAGCATCAGGCCCTTCAGTTCTCTTCCGATTGCCGGTTCCTCACGTGGAAATGGACTCCCACTTGTTTCTTCGTCATTCAGCCTTGTTTCACCACAACTGGAAGCGTGTGCGACTCGTGGCCATTGTGTCACACGGGGGTCCGTTGTTATGGATGGAGAGACTTCCTTTACGTTTTTCAAAAGTTTTAATGACCTTCTCCGAAGATTAGTGTGTCTTTCTCTAATCATATGCAGCAGTACTATTTTGCTAAATAATTGTTTAAAACTATAAACTATAAAAGAAGCGCAGGTGCCTTGTTCAACATATTATGCTGCATGTTAAACATTTTGACTTCTAACTGTCGAATTGAATGACACCAAGCATCTCCATACGCTATAGTAAGTTTCCATGATTACTTTTAAACGCCGCTGTCGGAATAAATAGGAGGTAATATAGTTATTTTACTAAAGAAATTTTTTTAAAGTAAAAACCTTCTAATGCCTAGACCGTAATTTTCCTATTACAATTAAAGTACTATAACTAGTTTCGGATGCTTCCTGCAACCATTACCATATCGCACAAAATTAAAAAAAAAAAAAAGCCGTCAGCATCCACTGGAAAGCATCATTAGCTGTAGTCATGCAGTGGCATGCATTCGTAAATACCAAGACTATGACAGTACAAGATTTAAAGACATCACCGCAACGAAGCCAGGTTGTAGACCGTAATCTCTCAGCATGATTGTGGTAATGAAGGAAAATGGCCATTTACTCATGCAATTAGCTATTTTCGTTCATTGACGAGATTACGGCCTAGAACCTGGTTTGCTCAAGGCGATGTTCTTAAACTACGTACTGCCATTTTCTTGTTGTTTACGAAGTCGAGTCACTTGCATGACTACAGCTAATGATGCATTCCAGTGCATATTCAACGTCTTTTTTTACATTTTGAGCGATCTCAGTATGGTTGTAGAAAGCAACCGAACCCAGTTATCGTTCTTTAATAGTAATATGAAAATTGTCGTCTGCTCATTAAAAGATTTTTACTTTAGAAATATAAACTAAATTAAGACCGTCGTTTCCTCCCCGACAATGTCAGGCTTCACTAAAACAGTTACGTTGCAAAGAACTTCAACACTGCTGGATACGATGTAATAGTGCTCAGAGCCATTTGAACCAGAATGCAAAGGCAGTATCATTAGCTTGAAAAGTTATGACGATTATTCTTTAAACAGTGGAGATTATCATATACACATATTTCTTGGTAGAAAGGAAAACGATCACTGGGTTGCACTACGAACTGGTACTAATCCAATTCGACAAGAAATTGTAGGAAACACTAGCCCATTTGGCGTAGAAAGAGTGCTTTTTGCCCACGACAAGGCACCAACATGTTCATCTGGAGCTGTCACAAAATTGCAAGAGTCGATACTGTAAAGGTCTTCTCACTACCTCCGTAGGACTGTTGTGTACGTGGTGTCTTTCCAAGCGTCGAGCGATTTATGCGACTCCCAGTGTGAACGAATATGACGTTTTGGTTATAATGGCATCAAAATTCTTTTCGAAGTATAATTGGATGTACCCAGCTAATAGCGATAGTTGAGTTTCTAACCTATGAATGCTCATAGATAAAGAGGTGAACTTTATAAAATTCTGTTCTACTTATTAACTCTTGACAAGTTATTACGTTTATGAGCAACTCTGTACCTACGACCTACAAAGGTTTTTCCTCTGATCGTTTGCGGGAAACCAATCACTTCCTTTAAAAAGATTAACGTTTCCTATGTTGCTTTATCTCTTTTAGGATATATTCTGACGCCTTAATTACGAACAGCAGACTAATTCAGTTTTATGTTTTAAATAGTATATCCTTCTTGTTTGTGATGAACAGTAGTTGTTGACCTAAGGTCGATGTCTGTGGAACTCCTCAAACGATTCCTCTCCTCGTCGCCGACCGCAGTGGCCGAGCGGTTCTAGGCGCTCCAGTCCGGAACCGCGCTGCTGTTAGGGTCGCAGGTTCGAATCCTGCCTCGGGCATGGATGAGTGTGATGTCCTTAGGTTAGTTAGTCTAGTGGACTAATGACCTCAGTCTCTCTTCGTCCCATATATCACAAAATTCTGTCCTTCCTCCGTTTGTAGAATTATTTAACTCAGCGTGTTGTTTAAAAACGACGAAACTATTAACTTGCTTATATAGTAATTCCTTCCGAGACCGAATATTCGTATTTTTACATGATTTACAGATTGTCTATGGTTGTTGTTGTTGTTGTGGTCTTCAGTCCTGAGACTGGTTTGATGCAGCTCTCCATGCTACCCTATCCTGTGCAAGCTTCTTCATATCCCAGTACCTACTGCAACCTACATCCTTCTGAATCTACTTATTGTATTCATCTCTTGGTCTCCCTCTACGATTTTTACCCTCCACGCTGCCCTCCAATACTACATTGGTGATCCCTTGATGCCTCAGAACATGTCCTACCAACCGATCCCTTCTTCTGGTGAAGTTGTGCCACAATCTTCTCTTCTCCCCAATCATATTCAATACTTAGTTATGTGATCTACCCATCTAAACTTCAGTATTCTTCTGTAGCACCACATTTCGAAAGCTTCTATTCTCTTCATGTCCAAACTATTTATCTTCCATGTTTCACTTCCATACATGGCTATACTCCATACAAATACTTTCAGAAACGACTTCGTGACACTTAAATCTATACTCGATGTTAACAAATTTCTCTTCTTCAGAAATGCTTTCCTTGCCATTGCCAGTCTACATTTTATATCCTCTCTACTTCGACCATCATCAGTTATTACGCTCCCCAAATAGCAAAACTCATTTACTACTTTGAGCCTCTCATTTCCTAATCTAATTCCCACAGCATTGCCTGATTTAATTCGACTACATTCCATTATCCTCGTTTTGCGTTTGTTCATGTTCATCTTATATCCTCCTTTGAAGACACTGTCCATTCCGTTCAGCTGCTCTTACAGGTCCTTTGCTGTCTCTGACAGAATTACAATGTCATCGGTGAACCTCAAAGTTTTTACTTCTTCTCCATGGATTTTAATTCCTAATCCGAATTTTTCTTTTGTTTCCTTTACTGCTTGCTCAAATTACAGATTGAATAACTTGAGGGATAGGCTACAACCCTGCATCACTCCCTTCCCAACCACTACTTCCCTTTCATGCCCCTCAACTCTTATAACTGCTGTCTGGTTTCTGTACAAATTGTAATGAGCCTTTCGCTCCCTGTATTTTATTCCCGCCACCTTCAGAATTTGAAAGAGTGTATTCCAGTCAACATTGTCAAAAGTTTTCTCTAAGTCTACAAATGCTAGAAACGTAGGTTTGCCTTTCCTTGATCTTTTTTCTAAGATAAGTCGTAGGGTCAGTATTGCCTCACGTGTTCCAACATTTCTACGGAATCCAAACTGATCTTCCCCGAGATTGGCTTCTACCATTTTTTCCATTCGTCTGTAAAGAATTCGTGTTAGTATTTTGCAGCCGTGGCTTATTAAACTGATTGTTAGGTAATTTTTACATCTGTCAACACCTGCTTTCTTTGGGATTGGAATTATTATATTCTTCTTGAAGTCCGAGGGTATTTCGGCTGTCTCATACATCTTGCTCACTAGATGGTAGAGTTTTGTTAGGCCTGGCTCTCTCAAGGCTGTCATTAGTTCTAATGGAATGTTGTCTACTCCCGTGGCCCTGTTTGTCTTCGGTATGGTACAATTTTTTCCATCAGCCGTGTGCGGGAAAAAGGATGTGGTGTCTATGATGATGTTCATCACGAGCTTCTTCAAATACTGGAGTCGAGTATCATGACTTTCATTCAGCAAACATAACATAATCCACTTTTACAAGTACTTCAACTTGAGGAACGTTCTTACCGGTAAGTAAATTACTCCATTTCATCATGGAACTCCTCCATACAAGGACCCTTGCACGGAAAATGCTCCTTGGCAGGACTTTTCTTTGAAGAGTTGAGAACGAGGGGAAGGCATTTGGCAGGGGGTAGCTTTTTACATTCCCCTCGCAGCTGAATTAAGATTTCCACTTTCTTTTGGTGTTTACTGCGCCTTTTACCGGGGACGACAAATATATTTTGCAGCGTAAACGCATTAGCAACGGCCCGCGCAGGCGAGGAACGGCGCTGAGTGTCATCCCGGTAATGAGATTCTAAACGCCGTGAACATCGTTGCGCTTTACGATGCTGTTTATGTACCTGAGCGACGGCGTTCGCCGCACTGCCTACTTGCTGTTCCCAACATACGCATCGTTTGCTGTGTCTGTTATGACTCATAATACAACCAGCAGCCACCGCTTATTCGCGCCAATATCGAAATTTTCTTAACCTGCCTCAGAAGAATATTAATTATTACAAAATTGTTAAGGTTTCCGTGGCCTCTTGTTGTCAAACTGCCTATTGGCTTCTGTCTCGGGTTCTTCGGCCGACGTTCGTCTGATGATGTTACTGACGTTTCGCCTGCAGGAGCGGCTGGCATTGTCAAAGCTTCACCCTCCATTGCTGGTGGTGAATGGAGGGTGAAGCTTTGACAATGCCAGCCACTCGTGCAGGCAGTAAAATCATTAGACGATCTTCGGCCGAAGAACCCGGGCCCGTATCTCGTGGTCGTCCGGTAGCGTTCTCGCTTCCAACGCCCGGGTTCGATTCCCGGCGGGGTCAGGGATTTTCTCTGCCTCGTGATGGCTGGGTGTTGTGTGATGTCCTTAGGTTAGTTAGGTTTAAGTAGTTCTAAGTTTTAGGGGACTGATAGTGCTCAGAGCCATTTGAACTATTTTTTTTTTTTTTTTAAGAACCCGGGGCAGAAGCCAATAGGGAGTTTGTCGATATTAATTCGGCAAAAAATAGCTGCAGCACATGGAAGTATGAGGAAATGACACGAAACTGAATCCGTTATTCACACAGTAGTGTCATACAAAAATTTCACTTGCGGGCAAGTGCGCTGATAGCCATATGCTTCATTTGTTGTTGTTGTGGTCTTCAGTCCTGAGACTGGTTTGATGCAGCTCTCCATGCTACTCTATCCTGTGCAAGCTTCTTCATCTCCCAGTACCTACTGCAACCTACATCCTTCTGAATCTGCTTAGTGTATCTCTTGGTAATATGCTTCATATGTTATTATAAATGAGTGACACGGTTAGGTAAATTCACTGTACCTACATTAATTGACATATCATCGTGAAACTCAACACTCACATAGAAAATTATGAGTTTTGTACTGTTACAACTGCACTTCATATTTCTGCCACGAGAGTGTAGCTGTGAGCAGTTAGGCAAGATGGCGACAGGCGCCGGGAAAGCGTACCTCACGCTTGAAATGCATTCACGTCAGTCTGCCGTAACAGTGCAACGACACTTCAGAGCGAAGTTCAGTAAAGATACAGTAACTGCCAATCCATTCGGCGAGGGTATGCGCACTTTAAAGCTCTGTAAGAGTAAATCAACTGGTCGGCCTGCAATGAGCGAAGAACGGTTGACAGCGACGGGCGAGTTTCGCACGTAGCCCACGGAAGTCGACTAACAGAGCAACCAGGGAGCTGAACATACCACCACAACCTACCGTTTGGAAGATTTTAAGGGAACGACTGTAGCTGAAGTCTTAATGCTTGCAATCCCTGATTCTCGATGACAAAGTCAGATACTTAGAATTTTCGGTATAGCTGCAGTAGCTTATGGAAGAGGATGGTTTTTGTATCTCGCATTTTATAGTTTAAGGCTCCTTTATCGTCTGCGAAAAGACCGTTACAGGGCAAGTGCAGCACATCCTGGAAAATTTGGTCGTGCCACAAGTGGAGACCGACAGTGTGGACTTCATCCACGAAGAGGATGGCGCTCCAACCACTTCCATCATAATTTTCGTGATTTTCTTAAACGTAAACTGAGAAACAGATGGATCGGTCGTGGTGCGGTTGATGATCATCATTTCGTGGTTTCCCGATCTAATCCCGTGTGATGTTTTTTTCCTGCGTGGGATTATGTGAGAGATTCAGTGTTCACACCTCCTCTAACAACAAACCTACCAGAAATATGAGCTCCCATCAACAGTGCTTTTGAACAAACTGACAGATTGATAGGAACATGCTGCGCTGAACGTGTGAAGCACTTGAGAATTGTCGGTCATTGTGGCCGAGTGGCTCTAGGCGCTTTAGTTCGGAACCGTGCGATTGCTACGGTCGCAGGTTTGAATCCTGCCTCGGACTTGGATGTGTGTGATGCCCTTACGTTGGTTAGGTTTAAGTAGTTCTAAGTTCTAAGGGACTGATGACCTCAGATGTTAAGTCCCATAGTGCTCAGAGCCATTTGAACCATATGAACCAACTTGAGAAATAATATAGCTAAACCAAACTTGTGAAATCGCTTCAATCATTTATAATAACCTTGCACAAATTTGCAAATGGTTTTGAGGTCAGAACGGCAGTTAGCGCTGTGAAGACAGGCAACAGGGCTAGACAACATGGTCGAATGGCGTCCCTCCTTCGGTGGATGGGTATTGGCAGCGGCGTCCAAATGGCTACAGGTCCATCCTTCTATCGTTATTATTATTATTTTTTTTCTCATCAGTCTACTGACTGGTTTGATGCGGCCCGCCACGAATTCCTTTCCTGTGCTAACCTCTTCATCTCAGAGTAGCACTTGCAACCTACGTCCTCAATTATTTGCTTGACGTATTCCAATCTCTGTCTTCCTGTACAGTTTTTGCCCTCTACAGCTCCCTCTAGTACCATGGAAGTCATTCCCTCATGTCTTAGCAGATGTCCTATCATCCTGTCCCTTCTTCTTATCAGTGTGTTCCACATATTCCTTTCCTCTCCGATTCTGCGTAGAACCTCCTGATTCCTTACTTTATCAGTCCACCTAATTTTCAACATTCGTCTATAGCACCACATCTCAAATGCTTCGATTCTCTTCTGTTCCGGTATTCGTTAATTGGTTATTATAACAAAATTCTGAGCTCCACTTAGGTGCCT
Source organism: Schistocerca gregaria (assembly GCF_023897955.1). NCBI lineage: Eukaryota > Metazoa > Arthropoda > Insecta > Orthoptera > Acrididae > Schistocerca > Schistocerca gregaria. The sequence goes on along the minus strand of NC_064923.1, from coordinate 313,202,446 downwards.
AGAAGGACCAGAAAGTGGCGGTCGCGACAACTGGTGTTTGCTGTTGCACTCCTTACCGTGTTTCCAATCCAACTACAGCTTATCCTCGCCAGAGACACTGGAAAGGTGATACTGTGCACAGAAGGCTTCATATGTGTGCTGACCGAACATACAAAACGAAAAAAAAAGCTTTTCATTCGTGTCTCTAATTTATTTTTATAATTAATCATCATTTAGAGACTGCACTTCATCCTCATGTCATGCTTTCTTGTATTGTAGTTAGACGGTAACGTCTCTAAATCGTGTATATGTCAACTTAAGTATTATAAAAGATATGAAAGATTAGAAAAAATTTACAGCAGTCATCTAAAAGGTTTTGTATCAACAGAACTGTACTCACTACTAACCGATCAGTGGTTGTGTTGCTGTAGGAGATCTTTCTTCCGTCATTTACGCAGGTGGGACGGTTCGTGATATTTCAACTTGTACCTGCGAATGGCTGTAATACCTAAATCACGATTGTGTGAAATAAATGAATAGCAACTGACAGTTCAATGGCAGAAATTTCTTTCACAACGCCGCGAGTCCATGGTTATACTTGCGAACTGGCGTACTCTCCTTTCTAAGCGAGTCGAGTCCACCCCTACACGACAGCGGACTCAGGTGACGAGCGCGCTGCGGCGGACACGCTCGCGTCTAGCCTACGATCACACGCAGGAGGCACGGGCACTCGCTGGCGAGTTCAAAGCGAGTATACGGGGCTCGTTTGGCATCTCTGCCTGTCACCTGGGGGCGAGCTGTATACTACTGCACGCCATCACGTTGAACAGTCCTGTTGAGAGACCAATAAATGGGGTAACTTCATTTACGGAGTGGCCATGTGTAGGTTCACTTACGATAGCTCCTTGAGCTGTTGTGCCGTGCCTCGCCGTCGACTCATCTTACTGCGGTGTTCCCACAGAATGTGTTGACACGTACATGCTAGTGGCGCCACCACGACTGATGTCGGTAGAGAGCGCCACACGGCCGCCCGGCACCAGTTCTACGCTACGCACAACGCTCCAAAGCGACCAGCCAGCTCTTTTAACCCTATCAGTTCCAGCATCGTGAAAAAATTAATTTAAAAAGTGTTCAAAAAATTGACCTTAATTATTATCTTGTGTATGTGGCAGTTCTTCGTATTTCCGTACTTCCTAAGAGAACTAAAGAGGAATTCTGCCTTATGCAAGACACCTTTTAAGTTTTATTTTCATCCAGACATGTTTCAGCACTATTTGTGACATGTTCAGTGGCTTTACGTGTTTATTCTCTTCTTACATGAAGCTATTGGATGATAATGCTAGTAGCTTTATATCTACTATGCAATCTACATCTTGTCATAGTTTTTGCCGTTGTGGTGTTTTTACTTCGTTTGTGTCGAGGTAACACCTTTATTTCTTGCGCTTTTGTCGTTACACACGCATTTTCTAAAATGTGTTCGACAAGTACATAGTTTTCGCCCCCATCACAACAACAACAACAACAACAACATCATGTGAAAATTCTGTATTTGCCGAACAAATCTTAGAAAATGCGTATGTATTGACAAAAGCGCAAGAAATAAGTGTGTTACCTGTACAAAAACAAAGCAAAAACACCACAACATAAAAAATTATGACAAGTTGTAGATTGTCTAGTAGACCTAAAGCTACTAGCATTATCATCCAATAGCTTCATGTAAGAAGGAAAATAAACCCAATGAAGATATCACAAAAAGTGCTGAGACTTGTCTGGGTAAAAACAAGGCTACAAAGGTGTCTTGCATTAGGCGGAATTGCTTTCCACTGACTATTATCATCATAGTAAGCAACGAATACAAGAAGAAATTGGCAAAAAGTAAACAATCAATCGTTCTGAAGTTGTGGTTTCACTTGTGAACCACTGGGACATACAGATTTCAACCACCCATCATTTCATATATCTGAAAGCAATTTCACATTTTTCCTATGCGCAGTCCCACATCTCGCAGCTTCCATGAACTCATAATGCCTAAAACAAATTATAGTTCTAAACAGAAAGCAAAACTGGGCCTAAAATTTAATGAATTTGTATCAAAAGTACATACTGCTCCAGTGCTTTCATTTCGGAACCACTCGTAACAGCAGTAGTACAAACTCAAATTGACGTAAAAAAATGGAAAAGAACCTCATAATCTCCTACAATCACCTAGAACAATCTCTGCGCCCACTGCTGGTTTGACCGCTGTAATTGATTGCTGCAATTCTCTACTTTCGTAGAAGTACCCCAATGTACCACAGGAGGCCTCTGTCTTGCAATAGCATTTGTGGTTTCATGCGAAAGACGCTGGTATTTCAGAAAATTTATAAAATGGTGGTTTCAGGCAGAGACCAAAGATATTCAAAGGATTCAGGGGGCGACGAGGCGACGGGCCGACCGTCTGAGGAAGCAATGTTTGCGCTGGGAACGTTAACATGGCGTACGCTGTAGACTGCAGATGAGCGGAGTTCCATCAGTGTGGATAAGTCCCGTATTAGTGAGGAAAATGATAGCAGATCTTTAATTAATCATGAACTGAAAGCTATTACCAGCAAAGGAAATCCGCGAAAGGGATGAGACCATGTCTCTTTGAGGGATGGTGTATCTTTACGTGAACGGAAAAATTCGCACTGCACGGATCAACAGACGCGACAAACGTGATGCATATGGATGACCTGTCCACACGCCGCAGCGATACGTCACAATTTCGTACTCGGACAAACAACGTTCATCACCTGGACAAATGGAAGGGTGCAATGTGAGAGCCGTGCTGCTGACAGCACGCGTCCCCACCATTAACATTATCGCATGTCGGCTTAGGAGCTGTGTTCCTGTGCGACGTCTTCGCAGCCAGTATTGGCTTAGCTTCAGCATGTAAGTATGGTACATCCGGCTCGAATGTATAAAGTTGTGACTTGAACTGTGTTTTCATGTTTCATTTATACTGACTCATGTTTTTTGCACTTTGGTTTTGTGTCATAATACTGGACTTAAAGAATGTACCTTTTTATGAGTCTAAAATAGTCGTACAGTAAAATGAAAGGACCTAGAAGAAGTGATAGTTCTACATATAAAAGAAAAGGAGCCTAACTCTTTTCGTACGGTAGTTGTCGCGTCTTTCGACCACATAGCTCTGCACTCGGCGAGTCACGCTGCAAAGCGTGCTCGCAAGTACTTAATGTATCGTTATGTATATAGATACACGCAAAATACCGGAGTATGTAGAGTCAGTAATTGGAACAGACGATGTAAGTCTACTTGTTATCTTACAGGGTAATCGCCAAGCAGGACTACCGGATACGTACATAACCATACAAGAATAGTGGTAGCGTGTACTTATCGTCTGTCACGATAGCACGGTTGAACATGCTGCTCAAGGAATGATATGAATATTTTATAGTAGACACCAGGTAGAATGACAATTCATCTGAAATGCAAAATCTATGCGAATCGGTTGGTTGTAGCAAACTGAGAATCGACCTAGTTCCGTACATCTCTTTCGTTTCGATGTCGGATTCTTTTACATACAAGGAAGGCAAATGTTTTCGTGAGAACAGATACACTAGTTATTTGCTGAATAGAATACAATCTAAAGACAACTGCAGTCAGGATTTTTCGCTAAAATTGAAAATAAAATACGTTGTTGAAGTCAAAATGCTGGACAACGTCCTCAGTAACGACAGAGGGGGGACGTCGACAACAAAGAAAGTTATTTTTATACGACGCAAAGATTTGGTAATAAAGAACTCTTGATTTGGAACCGGTGGCCATCTGTGTGGTCGTTACAGACAACATGAAAATTGTTACTGCAGTATATATGGCATCATTACTGCTGTGGCATCAGTAATAAATTTAAGAAGCCATTACGCAGTAATGTTATTTTTATTGTTGAGCCACAGCAGTAATGATGCCATATACACTGCAGTAACAAGCTCATTGTGTTACATAAAACTGATTTTTTTAGTACTTTACTAGCTGCGATACACCGCCTGCAGTAAATTTGTGATTTGATGATAGACCTAGGGTCACTGTCGTCAAAGCCGGTAGCATGATTATACAGGATGAACCCGACCTACACCGACAAAACTTCGGATATTGACCTGGGATATTTTCTTGGCATAACGGTCTTGTGGTCGGTGGCTCGTTACACACTACTTTCACTTCGTTTGATTTCCTACTCCCATTTGTCTCTATATCTGTATCGCTCTTAAAGTATCTGCACAACAGTACAGAGGTGGGCGGTATGCGTTGTATATCGTATTTGGGAAGAAACCTGTTCCATTCACTCGTGTTACTCGCTACACTGTCGTTTAACGTCTGTAGCTCCAGAACGGTGGGTTTCCTATCCATGGTAATCTGGAAAATTTTGATCAGTTCGACGTTCCTACCATGCTCTGGTTTTGTTACCGGTTTTTTCCCCACCCTTTATACCCACTGCTGAGGGCAGAGTGCCCTTACTCATTTGGTGCGTCACGATTTTAATTACACTGATGTGACAAAACTCGTAGGAGCCTCCTAATATCCTGTCGGACCACCTTTTGTCAGACGTAGCGTATGAACTGGAAGTGGCACGGGCTTAACAAATCCTGCCCTGCCTCTATAGCAGTCCATAGTCGTGAAAGTGGGGCATTTTGTGCATGCACTGTCCTCTCGATTACGTCCCATAAATGTAGTATGGGACTCATGTCGAGCGATCTGGGAGGCGAATTCATTCTTCTTCAAACCAGTCACGAACAATAGTGGGCCGGTTGCCATGGCGAATTGTCGACCATAAAAAATTCCACCGCTCTTTGGGATTACGAAGTCCATGAATGGCTGCAAATGGTCTCCAGGTAGCTGAACATAACTATTTGCTGGACCAGAGGACCCAGTTCAATCCATGTGAACACACCCCACACCATTATGGATCTACCACCAGCTTGCACAATGGCTTATTGACAACCTGCGTCCATGGAGCTGTGGGGTCTGCGCCACACTCAGACCCTACCATCAGCTCTTACCAACTGAACTCGGGACTCATCTGATCAGGCTGCGGTTTTCCAGTCGTGTATGATCCAACCTATATCATCACGAGCTCACGAGATGCGCTGTAGGCGATGTCGTGCTGTTACCAGAGGCTTCGATCGTCTGCTGCCATAGACCATTAACGCCAAATTTCGCCGCACTAACGTATACGTTCATCGTACTACTCACATTGATATCTGGTGTTATTTGACGCAGTGTTGCTTGTGTGTTGGTGCTGACAACTCTACGCAAACGCTGCCGATCTCGGTCGTTAAGTGAAGGCCGTCGGCCTCTGTGTTGTTCGTGGTGAGAGTTGATGCCTGAAATACTGTTGGAACTTGGCGTATTGAATTCCCTAACGATTTCCTAAATGCGTGCGGTCGAAATCACGTCTTAAACCTTTTCTCACGAATCACCTGAGCACAAATGTCAGCTCGGCAAGTGCACTGCCCTTTTATACCTTGCGTACGCAATACTACCGCCACATGTACATGCTCATATCCCATGACTTCTCTCTCTCTCTCTCTCTCTCTCTCTCTCTCACACACACACACACACACACACACACACACACACCTCAGTGTATGTTGACTCTGTCAGTCAGATTAGAGCTAACAGAAAGTAAAAGTTTGTTTATTAGCAGCTTATTGACTTACATAATATAACTTTTTAAGAATATTTTCTAGTTGTGAGGCACGTTATGCCCAAAATATACGAGAACATTGCCTGATTCCGCTACAGACAGGGTCAAAGACGTCAGAATGGTTGAAATGGCTCTGAGCACTATGGGACTTAACATCTGAGGTCATCAGTCCCCTAGATCTTAGAACTACTTAAACGTAACTAACCTAAGGACATTACACACATCCATGCCCGAGGCAGGATTCGGATTTGCGACCGTAGCGGTCGCGCGGTTCCAGACTGAAGCGCCTAGAACCGCTCGGCCACTCCGGCCGGCGACGTCAGAATGGTCAGTAAGGGAGGACCGAACTACAACGACAACGGATTTCTGAGTATTTTGGTATGTAGGTCCCGTTGTCGGTGGCTCGTTACACAGTACTTGCACTTCATTTGATTTCCTATTCCAATTTACCTTTATATCTGTATCTGTCTGTGTGTCTTTTTCGGAATTAAACTTTTTGATTTTCGACACTCTCTGCACTTGCAGTTTAATGGCTGTCGCTCCACAATGCTGCATTTCCGAACTATGGATTTCTGGAAAATTTTGTACGATCTGGCGTCCCTGCCTGTATTATCAAATTGGTTTTTTCCACCATTTATGTTCATTATTTAAAGGCAGTATGTCTTTGCTCACCTGGTACGTCACGATTTTATAATTTGAAAATCGGGAAACAGCGGTCTGTTCCAACAGGAAGAAGTCAAAGTGTGTGATGCTGATAGCGAAACAAAATCAGGAGGATCGAACGATCACGGCAGTACCTACGAAGTCAAGGCCGGGAATAGGTGTGTGTCCTTTCTTTGTTCCGAGCAGCGCCGCAGCCTCCAGTGGCAGCCGCTGGCTGGCGTCGGCCGAGCCCCGCTTATCGGCGGGTGTGGGCCGCGCTGAGTCACGGAGAGGCCTTTCATTAATACGAACCACTGGCGCCCCCGACCCCCGGCCGTTACGACCCCCGGCCGGGCCATAACCCGCACCCTCGCGCACTAAGACGCCCCCAGCCGACAGCCCGCAGCCTCAGCTTGCAGCCGCGCATTGATTCGGCGCCTTCTCTGCTGGTGCAGACTCGCTGTACGTTTGCGAGAGTCCTTACCGCGTTCCCGCTTTGTAAGCGGGTGAACGCCACATATATCTAGCCGCAAACCACCGTACCGTATTTAATGGATACTTCTGCTACACTGTTAGCCCTAAAATTTCAATACCAGGAACGCCAAATGAGTAGCATTTCAGCGAAACTGCACGAAGTACGTACGATTGGCGTTCAATAAGCAACTCAACAGATTTTTTCCTCGGCCCATTTCGCTTTAAAAAAATGCCGAATTTATTGTGGGACACCCTGGAATATTCCCGCTTCCGCCACTATAGTTTAATGAAGTTTCAACAGGTGCGGCACTATAAGTAGTCTTCAAAACGTAACGGAGCTGCATTTCAAGCAGAGATATATCATTGAGTTTCTTTTGACGGAAAACCAGAACATCCCAGATATTCATAGGTGACTGCAGAATATCTACAGAGAGCTGGCAGTGAACAACAGCACGGTGAGTCGTTGGGCGAGCCACCTCTCATCATAGCACTAAGACCGCGCGAATCTGTCCGATCTCCAACGTGCCTGCCGCTCACAGCTGTGACTCCTGCAATGCTGGAACGTGGGAACACTCTCATTCGAGGTGATCGACTGATCACGATCTAACACGTCGCTGCACGACTGAACATCTTTGCTCGAATCGCTGACACTCGTCCATCAGTTACGGTACTCAGAGGTGTGTGGCCGGTGGATTCCTCACCACATAACAGAAGACCGTAAAGAACAACGAAGGACCATCTGTACGGAGTAGCTTGCTGATCGTAACCATTTTTCTGTCCAACATCGTCGAAGGCGGTGAAATATGGATTCATCACTTCAGACCGGAAACAAACGGCAATCCATGGAGAAGCGCCACAGCATCTCGTTCTGGAACTCTGAAGGGGTTATTCTGTTTGATATCCTCCGTCATGGTGCAACGATCAGCTCTGAATTGTACTGTACTAACCCTCAGGAGAATGAGGCCTCAAATAAGTGTCTGCACGCGAGAGGTGCTTATAAAACTTAACTGGTCTGTTCTTCCTCATCCACCATACACCCTGGATCTCCTACCTTCGGAGCAGTACGTGGATGATAGAGAGCTTATTGATACATCAAAATGTTGACTCCGACGTCAACCTGTAGAGTGATACCATGTGGACATAAAGGTGCTTCCAGTAAGGTGGCGTAAGACGTCGCATGGAACGGAGATAAAGTTGAAAAAGTGCTTTCGTAAACAAAACAGGTGGAATGATATAGTATATTGGAATCCTGAATAACGCCAACATTCTTTCAGAAAAAAAGTGTTGCATTACTTATTGAATGTCCCTCGTAAGTGTAACGCCGTAACGCTCTGCGTATAAGAAAAGATTAAAAAGTAAGTTTCTCAACCAAAAATTGAAGGTTTATTGTATGGAGATTGTGTGAAGCCTCGTGTAAGAAAGAGAAACGTCTAGTGGCATATCGAGACTGCGGTTTATAGATTGGTTGATTTGGGGGAGGGGAGCAAACAGGTCATCGGTCCCAGCGTATTGGATGGAGATGGAAGTCGGCCGTACCCTTTCAAAGGAACCATCCCGGCATTTGCCTGAAGCGGAAAACCTAAATCAGGATGGCCGGACGTGGGTTTGAATCGTCGTCCTCCCGAATGCAAGTCCAGTGTGCTAACCAGTGCGTCAGCTCGATGCAGTTTATAGTACCGTGATATTGCTGCCCTCTTTTCTCTGCATCTTACGACTCTCGTGCGACTATAAAATCGATGGGTTCAGCAGAGCCATGCTGTGCGCCAAGTAGGACGCCAGAGGCCCCCACGCGACCAGCACCTGAGAGGACACTGTTCGCTCCGTCGTGTTGGATGCACAGCCACGCCACGTAGCCTGGGTCAGGACATTGGGTTGTTTGCAGCAAGACAGATATCCGCACCCACGGTGCGACGACGTCTGCAACATCCAATGTCTCACAGTACGCCGATCGTTGTTGCGGCTTCACTTGGCGTGACAGCAGACGCAGGCGCGGCGACACTGATGCGCCCAGCGACACTGTGTTGTCAGACGAGCCACAGTTCAGCGTATGGCATCGAATATCGGTTCTGCATGTGGTATCACAAAGGACTTTCCCGTTTGTGGAGACACGAAGGAGAAGGAACGTTGCTGTATAATCGTCATAGAAGACCAGCGTGTGGTCTCATTGAGTACACAGTACGATCATCCCTGGTCCGCATAGCTGGAAATCTGCTCGGCAGACGTTACAATTCTGACTTGCTAAGGACTGAGGTTGTGCCTTGTCTTCGAAGTATTCGTAACGTTATTTTTCAACAAGATAACGCAAGGCTGCGTGTTGCCTGTGGTTTCCAGACCTACCTCTATACAGAAGGTGTTCGACTGTTGCGCTGGCGTTCGCAGTCTGTTGATCCCTCACGTACTGAAAACATCTGGTCATGAGTTGCCGAGAGACTGGCACGCCAGGGCTAGCCAGATGCTGTGACTGATGAACTATGGCGCAGAGCTTAAACAGAATGGTACGCCAAGAAAATTCATTATAATTTTTGGTTTCATCGCTTGTAAACTCTACTATCATTCGTAATCCGTTAATTCTGTTGCTAAGTTTCGTCTTTTTGGTAAAAGGATGGTCTGTGGTAAACATAAACGATCGCTGATGAGTGAGCAGAATGGGCGCGGGACCAATGCGCCAGCGATGCTGCAATAGACTAACTTGACACGAGTAGTCGGTTGATAGAAAAAGACGCTGTTGTAGGACAGCCTTACGTGTACAGCTACGTAACTGCTCTACATTCAGGTGCTTGTCAGAGGCTTCATAGAACCACTTTCAGACTATTTCTTCACTCTCGAATAGCACGCGAGAAAAGGTAATATCTAAATGTTTCCGTGGGAACTCATTTGTCTTATTTTATTACAATATTCATGTCTCCCTTTATAGAAATGAGTCAACAGAACATTTTCGTATTCGGCGGAGGAGACTTGTGATTGATATTTCGTGAAAATATGCGCCTTATCGAAAAGCGCAATTGTTTTAATGATTATCACCCCACACGCATCTCATATCTGTGACATGAAACGACGTTTGGTTTGTTGATGTCCTCCGTCGATCGTATCTGCTAAGGATCCCATCCTGCCCAGCAGTACGTTAGCAGAGGACAGAAAACGTGTTTTATAGACTTTTTGCGTCTTCTGTGTGTCGTGTCATCAAAACGCAGTCTTTGGTTCACATTAGCCGCAACATATTCTATGCGATGATTTCAGTTTAAGTTGTAAAATTTAATGATTTATTTTTTTACTCATTTGGAGAATATCACAGTTTTTATTGTTTAGGGTCAATAGCCGATTATCGCACTATGCGGATGTCTTGTCTAAATCATTTCCAGGTAGCTTTTAATCATTTAATGATTTTACTAGATGCTAAACGACAGCATCTGCAAACAGCCTAAGATGGTTGCTCAAATTGTCTCGCAAATGGTTTACATAAGCGAGGAAGAGCAGAGTGCTTTTAAACTTATGTTTCAGTTGATGTCTTCCCGTCATTTGCTACGAAGTGTGTGCTTTCTGACAGCAGACGAGTCCAGTGGAACAACTGAGACGATAGACCAATGTGCACACAATTTGATCAGAAACCACTTGTGAGGGACAGTGTCAGGAGCCTTCCGGACGTCTAGAAGCATGGAATCAACTCGAAATCCCCTGTCGATAGCTCTCATTATTTCGTCTGAGTAGAGAGCTGTGTTTTCATAAATAAAATGGCGTGTGACGAGGGCTTCCCGTCGGGTAGACCGCTCGCCTGGTGCAAGTCTTTCGATTTGACGCCACTTCGGCGACTTGCGCGTCGATGGGGATGAAAAGATGATGATTAGGACAACACAACACCCAGTCTCTGAGCGGAGAAAATCTCCGATCCAGCCGGGAATCGAACCAGGGCCCTTAGGATTGACTGTCTATCGCGCTGACCACTGATAAGAATGATATTTTCGGGATCATTGGTAGTTGTGCGTCAGTAGATAGTTTTCTTAGGCTTCTTTCATCATTTTGGACTACAGTCAAATTTATTCAGTGATACGGATCTGTGTTTCAGCGGATTACTTCTATTACCTTTTTAGTATACTAGTGTGGCCTGTGCAACGTTTTAGTTTTGGGTAAGGATTTGTCGTCTTCGGTTGTGTATGATAGCTAAAAATGGGGCTACTTCAGTAGTTCCGAAAGGGAACTAAGTGATCTACGATCTAGAATGGAATAGATTTCTTGGAGACGTGCTGCTTCGGTATAGTAGGTCCGGAGCTGTCATGGAGAAAAATTTGATAAATTTTCGGTTTTTCAGTCTCAGTTGCATGAATGTGCTTGTTATTGTTGCAGTGGTTACCAGTTTCTGGCAAGCTACCCCATTCTCAAAGCACATATTTGTTACTAACCGCTACTAGTTACACAGCATGGCACCAGAAGGCACGAAGTACTTGGCACAAGAAAGTCAAACTGTGAGCAACAAACATGCTTATTGATATGACAGCCTAAATAAATAAAAACTCTATACGCAGAGTATGTACAGAGAGTTTTTTTTTAGTTTCATTGTGTCGTTGAAGTGACACGTGGGCTATCATGTCAATTAGCGTGTATATTGCTCACAGTTTGACTTCCTTTTACGAAGTAGTTCGTACCTTCTGGTACCATGTTATGTGACTAGCTACGGTTAAAAACAAAGTGTGTGGTTTGAGAATAGGTGAGTCATCACAAAGCGGTAACAACTGCATCAATAAATGACGTATTGATGCAACGCAGATGGACAAAATAGAAATGTATCAGATTTTCATCAGAGCCTCCTGTGTTAAGTAGAACGTTCCTTTCGCCAGTCCTTGGCAATGTGTGGCGCGCCATACCAGAGGCGCGACTCCCTGCTTCGCTGATTTAATCGGAAACGTTGTTGGCGGATCCGGATTAATTGTCTACTGTACCACACTACCCATTCAGATGATACATGGGTCGCCAGCCTCGCTCTAACCCGCGAGACAGGGTTAAGCTTCACTAAAAATGTACCACGCGGCTCCCAATTGGCTCGATGTTTCCTCTGGGCTCTTAATGCATCGAAAAAATCTTCGCACATTATTATGCAAACCTCACAGGCAAAAACGGGAAAGTGCCTGCGCGATAAACGACACCCGCGCTCGAGAACACACTTTCGAACACTCTTTCTACGTTCCGTATCGGAAACGTGCCTCCTCTGATAATGCAGTCGAGAACTCCGAAATGATAACCACTGTAAAACACAAATCCGACGCAGAGGCTTCACTAGTTGCCACCTCAGCTGCACGAGGTCTGACGGCCGACTGTCGCGAGTTCGTGAGCTCCCCACCACGTCACGACATTGTTCAAAATATAGGTCTTTCAGCAAATCATAAAACCAAAGCAAAAAGTGGGCGTTGTCACATTGGCCATTCCCCTGTTGCTGGGCACAGCGCTCCAACAAGGTGCGGCCTCCTAACAGCATATTATGAACCCTTTCTGCAACGGGCGTCACGGAGAAGCCTATCTAGTCATCTCCAAGCGACCCACGTTTACCAAGATTAGGGAAAATCCATCCCATTTTCTGCACTCTCAACCATTGACCCCCTTCCCCCAGCCGCCGGCAACGGGCCGGGGTGATTGCAGTAACGATCTCGGGCCCAGTCGCTCAGCTAAGTCGCTACTCGGTAGGCATGCAGCTTGATCGGAAACTGCTTGTGGTCCTAAGACAGTGTTCAGAGTGGCACCGATAACGGTCGACACAAGCGGTCACCAGAGGCTGACATAACACCTGCCGACAACTTGACCACAGTGCGTCCTTTCCTTTCGTCAGTTTTTGTCGGGATCACAGAGGATAGAATAGATTGTAATCTATTTATTCTATCAAGGAGGATAGCTGCATAGCTATATTTGTGCCGGTCGTTGTGACCGAGCGGTTCTAGGCGCTTCAGTCCGGAACCGCGTTGCTGCTACGGTCGCAGGTTCAAATCCTGCCTTGGGCATGGATGTGTGTGATGTCCATAGGTTTAAGTAGTTCTAAGTCTAGGGGACCGATGACCTCAGGTGTTAAGTCCCATAATGCTCAGAGCCCTATATCTGTCTCGGAAACAACGTAGTGAGTACTTTACACTCGTCCCACAGTTATTGGAGTAACCAAACGTGTTTTACGAGTGGAATGAAAAGAAAATTACTTACTCGAGATGATTCGTAGTGACATTGAAGAGCAACATTGCAACTGCACAACTATAAACAATTTCTGCAAAAGAGACACACGGTATGTCAGTTAACCTACAGTGACAGCCGTTCAGCATAAGCCTAAAAGGCAAACACGAATTTTAGAAGAACATACACTGAACACCTACAGGACAGAGAACAGCAAAGATATACACAACATTTGTAAACTCCGTCGTATACAGTAACAGGAACATCATGGCCCTACTGACATACAGAGACCTGTAAGTAATAGTAATAATTCGTAGTCAATCCCCAACTATTACAAACCAAAAAAAGATCCACAACAGTAATTTTAAGCGCAAGATACGTCACCAATTCTTTCTTGAACAAATTATTTTATGAGGTTATAAATTACGCCTAAAATGTTATATAATAAATGCGGAAGTGTGTGAGTGTGTGTGTATTAGTATGTTTTGCTCTTTAACACTGAAGCGGCTGGGGGGATTAATGAAATTTTGAATGGAGACAGCTTATACCCTGACTTAAAACATACGCTGCCTTATATAAAGCTATCTTTCAAAGGTGTAGGGATGGGGATGATTTCTCTGCCTCGTGGTGGCTGGGTGTTGTGTGCTGTCCTTAGGTTAGTTAGGTTTAAGTAGTTCTAAGTTCTAGGGGACTGATGACCATAGATGTTAAGTCCCATAGTGCTCAGAGCCATTTGAACCATTTTGATGGGGATGAAAAACAAGTGTTGCCCACGGCGCTCGAATATCCACACTGTATTCACCCAGCATTTGAGAGTGAGAGCACTTTGTGACCCGGAACGCACTTTACACATAAATCAAATCTTTACGAAAATTTTCCCTCTGACAACCACCATAAAACGATGAAAGAAAAAAGTTTATCGCTTTCTACATTTTCTACATCTACATCTACGTGATTACTCTACTATTTACATGAAGTGCCTGTCAGAGGGTTCAATGTTGACGCAGTAAAACTGCCGCATGAACCGTGACGTTTTAATTTATTACCTCTTTACTACTAAATCTATTTGTGACCAATTTTTCAGACAGTTTTCACTTATACCACTGAATGTACTAGCAAAATTATATCATTGTGCGAATCATAGTTCAGGTGATATGACGTTACAAACATTAAGAGGCGCGAAAAACTGCAGTGTCATGTATGACTTACTGCTAACTCTAGTCGCAAGATCTTTCGGATGCAGTATGCACATATGCCACTTAACGTACCTGTAAAATTATAACGTTGTACGACACATAATCCAGGGGACACAACGTCATAAACATTGAGCTACGTGAAAATGAAAGTGCAGGACGAAATTTCGCTAACTGTAAGATACAGATGATATCAATGTTAAATGCGTGTGAAATACAGGGTGGTCCATTGGTAGTTACTGGGCCAAATATCTCACGAAATAAGCATCAAACGAAAAAACTACGAAGAACGAAACTGGGGGAAACCAGATGGCGCTGCCAGATTTCCACTGCGTTCTTTTAAATAGGAACCCCCATTTTTTATTACATATTCGTGTAGTACGTAAAGAAAATATGAATGTTTTAGTTGGAACACTTTTTTCACTTTGTGATAGATGGCAAACGTATAAGTTCGTGATATCACGTAACATTCCGCCATTGCGGACGGTATTTGCTTCGTGATACATTACCCGTGTTAAAATGGACCTTTTACCAATTGCGGAAAAGGTCGATATCGTGTTGATGTATGGCTATTGTGATCAAAATGCCCAACGGGCGTGTGCTATGTATGCTGCTCGGTATCCTGGACGACATCATCCAAGTGTCCAGACTGTTCACCGGATAGTTAAACAGGAAACGTTCAGCCACATGTGAAACGTCAACCACGACCTGCAACAAATGTTGATGCCCAGATAGGTGTTTTAGCTGCTGTCGCGGCTAATCCGCACATCAGTAGCAGACAAACTGCGCGAGAATCGGGAATCTCAAAAACGTCGGTGTTGAGAATGCTATATCAACGTGGATTGCACCCATACCATATTTCTATGCACCAGGAATTGCATGGCAACAACTTTGAACGTCGTGTACAGTTCTCCCACTGGGCACAAGAGAAATTACGGGACGATGACAGATTTTTTGCATGCGTTCTATTTAGCGACGAAAGGCCATTCACCAACAGCGATAACGTAAACCGGCACAATATGCACTATTGGACAACCGAAAATCCACGATGGCTGCGACAAGTGGAACATCCGCGACCTTGGCGCGTTATGGTGCAGCATTATGGGAGGAAGGATAATTGGCCCCCATTTTATCGATGGCAATCTAAATGGTGCAATGTATGCTGGTTTCCTGCGTAATGTTCTACCGATGTTACTACAAAATGTCTCACTGCATGACAGAATGGCGATGTACTTCCAACATGATGGATGTCCGGTATAACATATTTAATGACAGGTGGATTGGTCGTCGAAGCACCATAGCATGGCCCGCACGTTCTCCGGATCTGACGTCCCCGGATTTCTTTCTGTGGGGAATATTGAAGGATATTTGCTATCGTGATCCACCGACAACGCCTGACAACATGCATCAGCGCATTGTAAATGCATGTGCCAACATTACGGAAGGCGAACTACTCGTTGTTGAGAGGAATGTCATTACACGTATTGCCAAATGCATTGAGGTTGATGGACATCATTTTGAGCATTTATTGCATTAATGTGGTATTTACAGATAACCACGCAGTGACAGCACGCGTTCTCAGAAATGATAAGTTCACAAAGGTACATGTATCACATTGGAGCAACAGAAATAAAATGTCCAAACGTACCTACGTTCAGTATTTTAATTTAAAAAACCTACCTGTTACCAACTATTCGTCTAAAATTGTGAGCCATGTGTTTGTTAGTATTACAGCGCCATCTATAACAAGGCGAAAAAAGTGGTACAAGTAAAACATTCATATTTCTATAAGCAATACAACGAATATGTAATAAAAATGGGGGTTCCTATTTAAAAAAACACGCTGTTGATATCCGTTTGACCTATGGCAGCGCCATCTAGCGGGCCAACCATAGCGCCATCTGGTTTCCCCCTTCAAGCTAGACAAGTTTCGTTCTTTGTAGTTTTTGCGTTTGACGCTTATTTCGTGAGATATTTGGCCCGGTCACGACCAATGGACGAGCCTGTATGTTAAACACATGTGAAATGTATTTAACACATGCGTACGTAGCCAAATCCACAGGTCAAAAGCTCGTTCTAAAACCCTCGAACGATTTTAACCAAAGTTCGTCCACATATTAGTTAACATCTGGACAGAAATAGCTTCGGGGTAAGAACCATCAGCTTTCTGTTGGGGTAGGAGTGATAATGTAGAGAGAGAAAGGCGAGCAGCAGATGGATACAGATCGGTGGAGGAGATAGAGAGAGAGAGAGGGTGGGAGAAGAAAGTGGAAAGACAAAGAAAAGAGTAGGATTTGGACAGAGAGAGCGGGAGGAGGAGATGAGCGAACAGGAAATTAGAATAAACACTCACCCAGGGCATTTTGTATATCTGTTAAATCGGTGGTGACACCGCGGGTCGCAGCTAGTGTCCGATCAAAATTTGGCTAGTTGTGATTTGCAATAAACCTGCGATTTCAGTTGTAAGATTCTCAGAAATTTCCTGATTATGATATTTTTCGTCCAAAGTCTTGCTTTCTTGGCCTAATCAATTTCTCTCAGCCCATATTTCGTGTGACAACGTCGGTCGTTTCGATCGAAGAAAAAAAAAAACCGATTTGAATTTCACCTATGGTCGTTCTAAGTACAGGGTGATCAAAAAGTCAGTATAAATTTGAAAACTTAATAAACCACGGAATAACGTAGATAGAGAGGTGAAAATTGACACACATGCTTGGAATGACATGGGGTTTTATTAGAAAAAAAAAAAAAACAGTCCCCAGACCTCAGTCCGTGTGATTATTGGCTTTGGGGTTACCTGAAGTCGCGAGTGTATCGTGATCGACCCGACATCTCTAAGGATGCTGAAAGACAACATCCGACGCCAATGCCTCGCCATAGCTCCGGACATGCATTACAGTGCTGTTCACAACATTACTCCTCGACTACAGCTATTGTTGAGGAATGATGGTGGACATATTGAGCATTTCCTGTAAATAACATCATCTTTGCTTTGTCTTACTTTGTTGCGCTAATTATTGCTATTCTAATCAGATGAAGTGCCATCTGTCGGACATTTTTTTGAACTTTTGTACCTTTTTTTGGTTCTAATAAAACCCCATGTCATTCCAAGCATGTGTGTCAATTTGTTTCTCTATATCCACATTATTCCGTGATTTATTCAGTTTTCAAATTTTGATCACCCGGTATGTACGTTCGGGCGATGAGAATGGCTGTTTGTAATCGCGCACCTGGTGGCGTGCGGATTGAAAAGATGGGCCGACGTCGGTCGTCGGCGGAATCCACCGATATCGGTGCCACTGTGACCGCAGCCGTAGGTGCTCGACGGTGACGCAGCTCTGAGAGACGGACGGCAGAGCGAGCCGAAGGCGGCAGCGGGGCGTGTGTTGGGGCGCTCCCGCGGCCTGAATGGCAGGCGCGGACAAAGCGAGGCGCTGCGCGGCTCAGCGCAGCCGGCGCGCCGCCTCGCGGGCCGTTTGAGGCGCGCTCGCCTCGCAGCGGCCGACGCAAGCCGGCGGAAACACCGGCGCGCCGCTGAATGCAGCCGCAGCCTGCGCAAACAGCTATTTAGCCCCGTCCCGTCCCACCGCCTGTCCCAACTCGTTTTAATACTTTCCTCGCCGGGGCTTGTTTGCTGCCACGCACTTTTACCGTAATTGTGAGCTGTTCTTCCGGTTGAGGAGTAATAAGCTAAAAGGGTTCTCTTTTACTGTCGAAAATTAGCCTATTGTGCGACGTTTCAGGCAACGGCGTCGAAGCCGCGCACAAACGCCCGTTTCGGGAGTGAGGCCTCAGCGCGGCGGCGCAAGACGCCGGAGATAATGGCTCGCGCCCTGCCGCCGAGAGGAGACCCCTTTATTTACAACTGTATTGTCCGACCGAAAAAGAGATAAAAGCAGAGCGCCTGTTTGTACTGCGGAGAGCTGATGTCTGCCCGCCCAAGTTGATTTGCCTTGCGGATTTTCTCGAGCGGATATTCCGGAGTCTGTCGGCTGGAACATTTTACCGTTACATTGATTTACAACTACTTGGAGAAAAAGGAAGGGAGAATTAAAAATACGGTACGGTACGACAGCGAAATTCTGAAAACGCTCACTATGAATCACGCGCCGCTGTTTATGCAAAGAGAATAGATTATTAGGCGTAACACCTGTCGATGATAAAGCACTCTGCATTTCTTTTGCGGGAGTGCTTCTACAGTTCTACAGTCTTCTAAATTTGTCGATGCAGTGCCATATTACTACGTCAGTCACTTAGGAGCTTTGTCCAAGGCGCCAGGAAGTACGCCTTCGTGGCAGTTATTTTCCCGGGCTGCAGTTTTAACAAGGCTTAATGCTCTCAGGATAGAAATAATCCAGCCTTAACTTCGTCAGACGTACATATATAAGAGAGAGGCTTTCATGTATGTACAGAAAGTACAGATAAGAGAGAGGCTTTCATGTATTTGCAGAATGTACAGAGAAAAATTGCGCAAATATGTCTTAACATCGTCAGCGACATGTTTCCTTTTTTTGTTATTACCCATTTCGACTTATTATTTTATGGAAAATCTTCCATCTCTGCACATCTGTCGCACCCACCGATCTCGATAGAATCTGTTTCGCATATTGTGTCTCCCTATGGTTTTCCCATTTAGTACTCCCCTTTTGTCCATATTAGCAAGACATCACTAATCCGTTTGTCTTCCGGCAAAGCTCCATTCTCCTCTCTAATGATTTTTATAGCCTTTTTCCCCGTCCCTATTCTTTATAGTAGGCAACGGCCCTACCGCAGTGGATACACCGGTTCCCGTCAGATCACCGAAGTTAAGCGCTGTCGGGCGTGGCGGGCACTTGGATTGGTGACCATCCGGGCCACCATGTGCTGTTGCCATTTTTCGGGGTGCACTCAGCCTCGTGATGCCAATGGAGGAGCTACTCGACCGAATAGTAGCGGCTCCGGTCAAAGAAAACAATCGTAACGACCGGGAGATCGGTGTGCTGACCACACGCCCCTCCTATCCGCATCCTCAGCTGAGGATGACACGGCGGTCGGATGGTCCCGGTGGGCCACTTGTGGCCTGATGACGGAGTGCATTATTTATATTGCATACCTCTTTCGTACATAATCTCTTCACTTTATTATCAGTATCCTTCTACATCAGTAGCTAGGTATAGGTTCTTATTTCTTTTTCTGTGATCATCCTTCTTCCAGATCCACAGTTACAGAAACTTCTTCCTCCACTGTATTTCAGTATGTGATACAAAGAAAAACTTCCTTTTTGCGTAAACTGTTGTCTACTGTGGATGACTTTCTTGCTTCGACTACCTTCTGCAACAGAAAATGAACCAAAACAGAGGGAAACACCTGTTTGGCCATGCGACGTATTTCACCAACGTACCAACCGCGCAGAGTGTGCACTTACCATACAGTCTCCAAGTACAAGGGACACGAATTTATTTCGCTTTGGAGCCTTCAGTTGTCTCTGACTACAGCTGGAGGAACGAGAAATTGCTCTCTGTGAGAGTAGTGTAAAGAATCATGAGGCTCACACTTGTCCGAGAGAAAGATTGTTCCTGTGTAGGAATAATGCGGAGAATCAGGACGGTCGTCCCTTCTGACCTTTGCGTCCTAAAAACCCTCCAGTTGTCGGTGGATCTTCTGTGTTTAGAATGTGCCAAACATCCTGTTACACAAATCTAGAAAGCGTAGATAGGACTTAGTCTGCTACAATTTAACATCCGGAAAGAATCTGTTTCAAAGCCTGCTAACGTTCTTAAATCTCGCGCTAATACAAATGCTTCTTACGGCAGCTGCAGAAACTGTTCTAGACGCCGAGAAGCATATTGGTAGCAAAATTTGTATCTGCGCCTGAATTCATGCTATGCAAAGTCCAGTGAACTGCATGGCAGAGGATACTTCCGATTGTAGCAGATGTTACGTTCTTCTCATTGCGTTTGCGTATAAACCATGGAAGCAAGGACCGCTTGCATGTGAGCGCGTGTCATTAGTCTCGACCCCGCAGTCTCTATGTGAGTGATAGGCCTACCTAGTGGGCTGTATCTTCTTTCTACATTACTTAATGAATACTGCATCTCGAAGCCTTGTAAGTGGGCTTTCGCAGCTTCGTTGACGCCTGTCTGTCAGTCCGTGTTTCTTAACTTCTCTGTGACGTTCTGGCATCGGTCAGATATACCGGTGACCATTCGTGCCGCCCTTCATTGTGCACATGATAGTCAGTGTCTCTGAGGTCATCGGCCCCCTAGAACTTAAAACTAATTAAACCAAACTAACCTAAGGACATCACACATATCCATGCCCTAGGCAGAATTCGAACCTACGACCGTAGCTGTCGCGCGGTTCCAGACTGAAGCGCCTAGAACCGCTCGGCCACCCTGGCCGGCCTCACGTTAGTCCCATTTGGTACGTGTCCCATGGATTTGAGCAATATTCCAAGATAAATCACACGAATTTTTTTTGTAAGCAGGCTACTTTCAGCACGATGGCATTTTCCCAGTTACCTAATAATGCACTGAAGTCTGCATCCGCGTCACCTACAATCGAACAACGTCCCTATAAAGTGTTACTGTAAAATATTTCTATGAGGGAGTGGGGGTTTTATTCCAACTCACAGGATACTATTTTTTTGTGGTGAAGAGCATACACATGTATCTTTGAACGTTTAAAAATATTATAATTAAGAGATGGGCTAACTCTGCTGCAAATTCTGTATATAATCTGGCCGGGATTCCGATGTGGGCCTTGTTCACTTTTAGCGACTTGAGCTGTTTCTCAACGCCATTGACACAATATTTATATTACTCATATTTGCAGTGGTTCAGAAATTATCTTCTTTTGCAGAGAAACATTTTAGAACTTTGCAACCATCTTCAGTTTCAATTCCTTTGTCATCCATGACTCTGTGCACTAACAGCCTTGACCGAAGCACTGACGTATAATAAAATTTTCTGTGGCTTTTGTGAAAGGTCTTTGTTAGATTCAGCTCGAACGCTTCGTAGATTCCTGTTTTGAGAATCAAACATGTTTCATTCGGCATCTCTCTGTTAACAACACTACCCTTTGTTTTACGTTTGTTGTGCAGTAGTTGTTTTTTAATAGGGCTTCTTTACATTGGCAGTTAACGACGTCGTGTCACTCCCGTCATGTCTGTTCTACTAGGTACATATCTGTTTACTGCTCGGTCATTTATTCTTCGTGACAAACGGTTCCCCAAATGCTGTAGCCCAGAACCAAATGTTTTGAGTTCCCCCTTGAGATACTAAACTGTCCCATGACAAAATGCACCGGTGTTCATTGGAACTTCTCTATCTCTTCTATAAACCTAATGTGGTAAGGCTCACAAATTGGCGAGCAACACTGAAGGATGGGTGAAACAATTGTTCTGTAAGCCACTTCTTTCGTGGTTGAATTAAATGACCTCTTGAATGGTTCAGTGAATCTCTGAATTGCATCCGTTTTTCCTGCAATTTGTTTTATGTCGCTACTGATTACCGCCAATGGTGTGTTTGTCGAGAACGCGCGCGACGTTTGTTTCAGTCATTCCCGTTGGTGCGTTACTGGAGGGTTGTCCAGCGCTCATACTTGTACCCGTCTTTTCCCCACCCTTAATGTTTCCGGGAAGGGAGTGGGGGTTTTATTCCAAATACCGATTCCTTGTGTGTGTCCATTCTGATCTGAAATACGACGAAAAAGAATGAAGTCAGGCGCTTTCTCCCTTTTGCATATTGTCATTTTAAGCTGCTTATTTTCTCTGTATGCTACTGTAAAGTGCATAGCGGAGCGTACTTCCTGCTAATATTAGCGATTTTCTGTTCTGTTCTGTTCGGGTATTGAGCAACGGAGAAATGACATTTATGTTTCGATTCGGGCCCTGATCTCGTCTTATTTTGAATTTCCCCTTAGCGAAGCGCATAATGATGGTAGCAGAACTGTTGGGACCTCAATGAGGGTGTCTATAGTTAGTCCTTGGAATTCATACGACTACAAAATCAACAAAGAATCGGATTTTGAACCGAAATGATTTCAGACATGACGCAACCGATCTTACATCTAGAAAGGTAAACAAGACGTCGTAATTGTTTCTAAGGGCGTCATCCGATGCCGTTCTGGCACCCATGAAGAAAAGCCAACGCCCAGAATCGATTCAGGAATGGGAGAAGGAGGTATGTTTGGAGGGAACAACACGATAGCATTTCAGTGCGCTTCAGTCTGGAACCGCGCGACCTCTACGGTCGCAGGTTCGAATCCTGCCTCGGGCATGGATGTGTGTGATGTCCTTAGGTTAGTTAGGTTTAAGTAGTTCTAAGTTCTAGTGGACTGATGACTTTAGATGTTAAGTCCCTTAGTGCTCAGAGCCATTTGAACCATTTGAACTATCCTTGTAAGTCAAAACGAAATAGGCCACCACATTGTGCCACATTGGTAAAATTTTGTGCTAGCTGCCACCAGTTATCGTGGTTATAGTTGGAACCGTAACGTCGTACTGCAGTGAGTGAACGTAGGTAATTTCCGTTGAGGTGAGAGCCCTTTCGGAAACCGGTGTTATCCGGAAACACCGCTTCGTTAACGTAAACCAATAGGGATTTCGCGCAGCGGATGAGTTTCCGACAATACGAGGCAGAAGTGTTTTGTGAGCGAGCGGGGACCCGGAGCGGCGATTTCGCGCGGGAGAGGAAAACAACGCCAGCTGGTTCTCGTTAAAAGTACCCGGGCGGGAGCGGAGGAAATGGGGAGGACGGCGCCGTGGAAACGACGTAATCGCGGGCCGGGTAGCGCGGAGGCAGCGCCAGCGCCAGCGGGCGAGTAGCAGTTAGGCCCGGCGCCGGCATTAGGGGCGGCCCATTAGCGTGATGAGCGGGGGCGGTGTGGGTGGCGGCGGCGGCGGCGGCCGCACTCGGGCCTGATGATTACGCCCCCGCGGCCGGCGCCTCGGACCCGCCGGCCCGCCGCTGCTCGCGCGCGCATCGCGTCTCGCGCCTGGTCCCCCCCCCTCCCCCCCCCCTAAAATACTCCTCCTTTTCTACTCACGTTCCCGGCGAAAGCCTCCTAAGTCTTCATTCACCGTCTACGGCGCAGCTTTTTCGTAATATCTCGTCCCGCATTGTGCACATTTGCGACTCGGCGCTTCTCGGAAAGCTCGCTGGGGTGGCGCGTCTACAGATCGAGACGTGTTGTCTCCCCTCCCGGGCACTGCGCGAGTAATAATACGCTACACATCCTGCTGTCCTCATTTTTTTGAGCAACTGCTGTCGTATTCCAGCCCCTACACGCGCAGTAGGAACTCTGTTACAGTAATGCCGTGCAGGTGTTCTTCTCTCGCTTCAGAATGCTACTCTCTTACTATCATCGTTTTATATACTGACGGAAATGGAAACTGTTATGACGGGTGCCAAACCGATACGACAGCATTTCCGTGCCTTTGGGATACGTTGATTAAATTTTATTTGTTTCTTTTTAGTCATCAGTCTTCAGACTGGTTTGATGCTGCCCGCCACGAATTCCTCTCCTCTGCCAGCCTCTTCATCTCAGAGTAGCACTTACAAATACCGTCCTCAATTATTTGTTAGACGTATTCCAATCTCTGCCTTCCACAGTTTTTACGCTCTACAGCCCTCTCTAGTCCCTGATGTCTTAACAGATGTTATGTCATCCTGTCCCTTCTTCTTGTCAGCGTATTCCATTATTCCTTTCCTCGCCGAATTTGCGGAGAACGTCCTCATTCCTTATCTTATCAGTTTCCACCTAATTTTCAAAATTTTTGTATAGCATCTAACAACCCTACCACAACAAAAGTCAAAAATTAATTACGATTGTAGTGTTGCTCACGCTGCTAAATATTGCAACAACAAAGTTATATTATGTGGCAGGTGTCATTAGAGCACAGTTAATAAAGTCATTTCTTGGAATAACGTCTAAACTAGGCACTCATATTTTCTTGTTTCCCACCCTGGTCTCGTTGTGAACTCATGGCTCAATCGTCGAAAATCTAGGTAGTGATGATTCTAAGCTCGGATGCAAAGAAGCCTAGGTGTTATTCTGCGATATTCAAAAGTTTTATAGATGTGTTTCATAAACCATTCTTGAAGATTAAACTTTTGCAAGTTAGGACAATGGTGATGTAAAAAAGTAATCAGCACTCGGAATTTAAGTTACACTTCTTTTTTATTAATTTGTTGCATTATCACGTAACTCATTGCAAAACATCACTTCACAATATAAAAAATACTTGAAAATATCTTCCTCACTGTTAAAGTTCACATTTCACAAACTAATTACAATTTGCGTCTTTTTAACATGGCGACCAAAGCTTGACTCTCTAATAACCGCTTACGCGCCCAAAAATCAGAGTTACAAGTACATCAATGATCGTAGTGACAAAAGAAAGAATACACATAAGAATAATATCATTGCAATATATACATATCGATGTATCGAAGTACCTCTACATTAATGAAATCAAATCTTAATGCCGTCACAGAAATATGGTAACTATTTTACAGAAACACAGTAGAATATTGCTGGTATCGAGAGGTTGAGGTGAGGTGCCGTAGTGGTTACGTAATTCAAGTACCAATACAAGCACCATACCTCAAATGCTTCGATTCTCTTCTGTTTCCGTTTTCCAACTGTCCATGTTACACTACCATACAATGCTTTGCTCCAAACGTGCGTCCTTAGGAATATCTTCCTCAACTTAAGGCTCATGTTTGATAACAGTAGACTTCTCTTGGCCATTCACAATATGCGAGATTATTTTCGGTAGTTTCTAGTAAAGAATAAAACCATTCATCAGTGGAAAAATGGTTTAAGTGCTGACGCAGTTGAGTGTGCCTAGGGTTACTGCAACTATTGATATAGAGATCGCAACATGTCATACCCGAAGGACGTGCATGTGCAGTTTGACGCCATCTTTCGGAATTTGAGAAGGGTTGGATCATTGGCATGACGATCTTGGGAACATCATACCCACAAGTCGCACAGATACTTGGCAGTATAGCACTTACTGGAGAACGAGTGGTAACGATGTCTGTATACACAATTAAATTTGTACGAAACCCTCAGAGGGGGAGTCCTGTAAGAACTCGTCCGGTTTTCAATAGAAAGAATTTCACATCTTTTTTTCTCCTTTTTTCTACTAGCAATAATCATCGCATTTTAGATTTTCACTTTTGTGTTAACTCTGGATGACACATTATATGGATCAAGTATCGGTTTGATTGCGACATATGTACCGGGTGACCAAAAAGGCAGTATAAATTTGAAAACTGAATAAATCAGGAATAATGTAGATAGAGAGGTACAAATTGACACACATGCTTGGAATGACATGGGGCTTTATCAGAACCAAAAAAATACAAGCGTTCAAAAAATGTCCGACAGATGGCGCTTCATCTGATCAGAATAGCAATAATTAGCATAACAAAGTAAGACAAAGCAAAGCTGATGTTCTTTACAGGAAATGCTCAATATGTCAACAATAGCTGTAGTCGAGGAATAATGTTGTCAACAGCACTGTAAAGCAGGTCCGGAGTTATGGTGAGGCATTGGCGTCGGATGTTGTCTTTCAGCATCCCTAGAGATGTCGGTCGATCACGATACACTTGTGACTTAGGTAACCTGAAAGCTAATAATCGCACGGACTGAGGTCTGGGGACCTGGGAGGTCAAGCATGACGAAAGTGGCGGCTGAGCACACGATCATCACCAAACGATGCGCGCAAGAGATCTTTCACGCGTCTAGCAATATGGGGTGTTTTTTGTGTTCTAATAAAACCCCATGTCATTCCAAGCATGTATGTCAGTTTTTACCTCTCTATCTACATTATTTCGTGGTTTATTAAGTTTTCAAATTTATGCTGATTTTTTGATCACCAGCCGGCCGATGTGGCCGAGCTGTTCTAGGTACTTCAGTTTGGAACCGCACGACCGCTACGGTCGCAGGTTCGAATCCTGCCTAGGGCATGGATGTGTGTGATGTCCTTAGGCTGATTAGGTTTAAGTAGTTCTAAGTTCTAGGGGACTGATGACCACAGATGTTAAGTCCCATAGTGCTCAGAGCCATTGGAAACTCTGAGTGCGGCAGCTGGGCGCCACCTACGGTACTGGTTTCATTTTTACGGGAGCCTGGTACACACGGGGAGCACGGCAGCATAGGGAAGGCGGCCAGACGCCAGGAGGGGCCTCGTTTGTCGGCGGCCACGTGCGCCGGCCGCGTCGTCGCCTCGTAGCGGAGAGGCCGGAAACGACCGCAGCACACCACACCACACCGCTCCCCGCTCACAGCTCCGCGGGACACACGGCAGGCACCGCGAGGCCGTCGGCGGTTATCCTGCACACCTCACACTGCCATACGACGGAAAATCGTTAAGTAGCCAATAATAAATATTAGTCCACAGAGCTTTCTGGAATAGTAACTTCGTTACGCTTCCGCAAATTTCGGCAGTCGTCCGACCCTACTGGCGCAGACCAAACGAGACGAATGGCTAGCAACATACGCTTTGTTCTCCCATGCTCGCCTGTCCTATTCTGGCAATCGGAGGGAGAATTATTCGAAAGCCGTGTCCACGATCTACTGGACAAACCCTGCACGCGAAGGTTGAAATTCAAATGGCTCTGAGCGCTTTGGGACTTAACATCTGAGGTCATCAGTCCCCTACTCTTAGAGCTACTTAAAACTAACTAACCTAAGGACATCACACACATCCATGCCCGAGGCATCAGTCGAACCTGCGACCGTAGCAGCAGCGCGGTTCCGGACTGAAGCGCCTACAACAACCGCTCGGGCACAGCAGCCGACTGCACGTGAAGGAGTAGGTACAGTGTGCAGGTACCAGATTATTCCTTTCCATTCAACTACAGTAATAATACCCATGAATTGTAGTATTACAGCTATACTTCGCCGATCATGCGATGGGTCTTTCACTTTCAAGGGAACCTCCCCATCGCACCCCCCTCAGATTTAGTTATAAGTTGGCACAGTGGATAGGCCTTGAAAAGCTGAATACAGATCAATCGAGAAAACAGAAAGAAGTTGTGTGGAACTATGAAAAAAAGAATCAAAATATACAAACTGAGTAGTCCAAGCGCAAGATAGGCAACATCAAGGAGCGCCGTGGTCCCGTGGTTAGCGTGAGCACCTGCGGAACGTTAGGTCCTTGGTTCAAGTCTTCCCCCGCGTGACAAGTTTACTTTCTTTATTTTCGCAAAGTTATGATCTGTTCATTCGTTCATTGACGTCTCTGTTCACTGTAATAAGTTTAGTGTCTGTGTTTTGCGACCGCACCGCAAAACCGTGCGATTAGTAGACGAAAGGACTTGCCTCTCCTATGGGAACCGAAAACATTTGATCGCAAGGTCATAGGTCAACCGATTCCTCTCTCCCGTGCGCTGTAGTCGACTGACGTCGTGTGTTTCGATGTTTGTTTAGATGTAGCGTCCCCACACGACGGCGCAGCTACCTCGCATCGGACGGACAGACGGACAGATAATTATTGTCTGAAAATAGAAAATTAAACTATTCACACACTAGAACCAAGGACCTCTCGTCCCGCAGCTGCTCACGCTAACCACGGGACCACGGCGCTCCTGACCTCATCCTATCCTTGATGTTGCCTATCTTGCGCATACTACTCAGTTTGTATATTTTGCTTCTTTTTTTTCATAGTTCCACACAACTTCTTCCTGTTTTCTCGATTGATCTGTGTTCAGTTTTTCAAGGCCTATCCACTGTGCCAACTTATAACTAAATCTGAGGGGGGTGCGATGGGGAGGTTCCCTTGTTAGCAAACGTCACAGTTAGTGGGTAAGAAACCACATTCGTGTTTCAAACACTTGAGTTAAAATCCCCACCCGACTGCTCCTGTCTCGTTCGCCTGCGGTACTGCTCCGTCTGTAATGGCCACAAAGTCGACGTGGGATGGTCAGCTCCAACGATCCTTCCATATTTTCTTAACGGATTATGTATATGCTCAGTCTTACAATTAAAAGGATATCGTGAAACAAATGACAACTACTCAAACGAGTGTTAGTATGGCAGCAGTAGTGTGACCTGGCGCAGTCCAGTTATCGACTGTTGCACAAGTCGCAGGTTTACTCTGCTCCTAGCGAAAGTAAACATACAATTCCACGAGTCTCTCACGTGCCACTACCAGTGGAAGAATGCTGCTATCGGAGCACAAAAATGCGAATTTGTTCCTGTTTATTTAAAAGGCTGACTGAAAAGTGGGATGCCAGCTGCCTCATTCTACATTCCCGAGCACCTTTAAAAATTTTCTCAAAAAGTTTGGCATGAGAACATATTCTTCAAACTCCCACAAGCTCCCCTTACTGTAACTCACTCGCATCCACTAGTGCATCCCTGAAAGTAGCTCATAAATAAACACTTCCACTTACCCTTTCTCATTCACTCATTCAGCCCAACTCTTCGTCTTTATCCTTATCTCTCTGTTGTATACTATGCTACGACCACAACTCCTTCCTCTTGTCCTGCTACCAGAGTCTCCCCTGCCCCTCTTGCTCTCTCTTTTACTGCTAATATGTATAACACTTCCACTGTCTACTATCTTCCCGTTTTTATATTATTTCTGTCTATTTGTCACTACTACTGTCTTCCTCTCACCATAAAAAAGCGTTCGCTAGGCAAAATTTTTGGGAACATTTTTAAAGGTGCTGAGGAAGGTAGAATGAGGCAGCTGGTACTCCACTTTTCATTCACAGTCTTTTTTCATAGAGTCTTCAAACAGGAACATACTCGTATTTTTTCTGCTCCGTTAGGAATATTTTTCCTCTGGTTCCCTTCTTTTCGCTTTTGCAGCAGGCATGTAAGTCACATGAGAGGAATTGTATTGCTCAGCAAAATTTAGGCAGTTTACTTATGTGAAATTGAAATAACGCAAAACTAATATTAAACCCCAGACTAGATTTTATGTACAGTAAGTTCTGCATGTACTTCAGTACTACAACACATAGTTCCCAGATGATATGGGCGACACTTTACAGCGTATTTGCCTTGCTACGTCACATTATAAACTACGTTTTCGCACCACGCCGTATTTTACATGCGTATTTTACGTGAGCAAGTAGAGTAACTTTGAACCTCTGTATTCTCTAGATAGAGAGCCATTTGCTGTGCATAGCTGTCTCCGAATTCGCGGTTGGGCGTTGGTATCTAAAAAAACAAGTTTTTGGGGTGTGTCTCGATAAAGGATAAAAAATATTGAAAACGGGGAGATGGCTCCTCTGTATAACTGAGAATATACCGTTGAAATCTTAACAATTTGCTACGGTTATTTATTATTTAGATTTAGATTCCCACCGGATTTTACGTGTAAAAGTAGGGTAATTTAGAACATCTGTATTTTGTAAACGGATAAAGATATCAAGAAAATTTTCAAGATTGTTCGAGACCGGTATCTTAGGAATATAGCTTAAAATTTGAGCGATTTACTGAGTATAGCCGTCGTGGGTTTTGGTGAGGGCGAAAATATAGTAAAAAAATCCGTTTTGTGGGGTTTTCCGAATCGCCCATGAACTAATGGTGTCTACGTAGGTCCCATAAGGTCCACCGTATACTACAACAAATGCAGAAAGAACCAACCGATTTGCTTCATTTGCCTAAGCAGGGGGAGGTGTGTAATATTCATACTTTGATCCGATACTGTAGGGTGTTGACACCAAGACGATCCTTCTGTTGGGTATACAAATAGTCTCTAGCCCAAGGACTATCCAGTACACTTGGCTCATCCTTTTTATCAACAACAGAAGTAGAGGTATGAGCACCGGAAAAACTTGTTTAAATGCGCTGCGCATGCAAACCGATATATAGAAAAACGTTATTGTACGTGTCTGATATTTGGTGTTTCTTCTGCACGAAGTTTCGGGCATCCGACAGATGGCATAGCCGTAGTGAATCATCCAAATGGCATCTACGCGAGGCACAAGTTACAAACAACATGCCGTCAAATGAACTGATTCCGGAAAAAGAAACTATGAGCAGTCTCTGATGGGGATGCAGTTCATAGTTGGGCGATAATTAAAAGGAATTAGAGCATGAGAAAGCGTAGAAACTGTGGTCCGTGATCTGCCACGTTCAGGACGTCCGGTAGCACCCACTGTTCCCGACATGGTAAATCATCCAGATGCCATTATTCGTGCAGGCCAGTGCATCATTCCGCTATACAGCATTCGGTGAACAATAGAATAGCGCGTGCAATGACTAAAAATCTTACTTATTGAAATATGTACTCAAGATGAATTCTACGAATGCTCACAACAGACCACAAGATTCAAAGAAAAGCCACCTCATCTCAACTATTGTCGCAGTTTGAGACCAGTCTATGTCTTTCAGTCACGGACCGTTGTAGCTGAGGAAACCTGGGCGCATTACTTTGACACCGAAAACAGAATGCACTCAGTGGAGTGGAACCACCTGCTATCACCAAAGCAGACAAAACTCAAGGCAACTCCTTCTTCAGGCAAAGTGATGAAGACAGTCTTTTGGGGCGGTGATGGTTTGCTTCTCGTCGATGTTTTCCCAAAACGGTCAACCATTAATTCAGAAGCTTATATAAATACTGAGAATAAACACAAGAACCGTTTTCGAGGTGTTCGGCTTGATATGAATCCGAAAGAAATCTTGCTCCAACACGACAACGCACGCCTACACACGAGTCCCAGAAGCGAGAATGGTCGTCACTGCCTCATCTGCGTTATAGCGTAGACCTGGCATCCTAGACACCCACCTGTTTGGACCACTTGGGGTTTTTGTACAAGGGGCGCACTTGAAGATGATGACGGCGTGATTCATATAGTGAAAACAAGTCTACGAGTACAGGACATGAGCTTTCACCAACAGCGAATAGATGCTCGTACTCAAGGCTGATGTGAGGCTATAGAGCTTGATGGTAGGAAAACAGTGCATGTAAAAGATGTTCTCACCAAATTGTAACTCTTAAGAATAAGTACGTTCTGAGGAAAAAAAAATGGCCCATTCTTTTGTTTTGTTTCATTTTTTTTTGTGTCAATATTTGCAGAACGTCAGAACGAGGTATTTGCATACAACAAAAACATTGTAAATTGACCACAGATCGCAGTTTTACCCAATAAACGTTTTAATTTCCCGAATACTCCGCAGAGGCACTTCCTATTTCCTGGTCATTTAAGAAAGTTTCTGCGGTCGTAAAAGAAATTGAAGAACCTTATGGCGCGGAACTGAGTGACTCCCCGAAAGGGAATTAATGGGCTGTGGTACATCGAATAGTTAACGCTCCATTTACCTTCTATTGCGTGCCGCGATTCCTTCTTTCACATTTATGCTGTAATTAAGTTAGCGTAGAAGAATCTTTTTGGATGTACATTTTCGCTGTGACAGCTATCGTAGCGTCAGGGTGCTCATGCAGTTGCAGCAACGAAGCTGATTGTTATACAGACGCCATCGAACAACACAAATGTCTTTCAGACGGTGCCGAAGAATTGAAACTCTCTCGCCTCCTAGTAGGATTTATGGCTGAGCGCCCTGCAAAATGATCACAAAGAAAAAAGATTCATTACTTAATACACAGAAGGCTGTACAACACCCAGTTTTACTTTATCTGTCGATTTCTTTTGTGATTTTCATGCTTTGTTATGCGCTGTAATTTTCATAATGGACGACCGATGAAAATTCAGGAACGTTTAATTCCAGTGCAAGCTTAAATTTTGTCACTGCGTCAGTGAAGTCAGAGCAACGAAGGCTGGACAGTAATTTATAATGCTGTTTCATCCGAATCAGTGAAATAGTTATAAAAACAGAAATGAAATATCATTAGGTTACTTAGATAGTAACTATCCACTCCTGATAAATATGTCTCCCACTCTCCTCCCTGCGACACTCGATAGTTTCTTCCGAGTAGTCTTGATCCACAGGGCTAAGGCAACTTCCTTCAATATATAGGCTATCTCTTACTCCTCCATAGTTCTGTGCTGTGCATTTCTAAGAATCCGCCAAACTACATGCCTTGCCCATTCACGCTTCTCGAAGAAACTTCGTTTTATGCGGTTGCGAGTTTATTTGTTTGTCACAGAACTGAAACTCTCTCGCCTCTTTCTAGGATTTACGGCTGAGTGCCCTACTAGATGATCATAAAGAATGTTCATTACTTAACAGTTTTCAAGCTAAAAGTATTTATATTCGTTTTGGGGGATTACAGATACAGCCGATTCCACCTCAGTCTTAACACGAATTGCATGCGCGGACAAAATGTATTTGGACTCCGTGGCACTTGACACTAATGACTTGCTCCGCTGAGAATAAGAAACTGCAGGAAGATGCAAACCACGGAGTCGGCACTAATGTGGGGGAAAGAAAACTGGCACGTGACAAAACGTTTCCGTTACTCCGAGTCCTCTGAGGGTTACGAATTTAAGGAATATGGAAACTACAGAGCCGGGCACGAACTGCGTACTCTTGGTTAATGTAGGCGAGTGTATTTTCTTCTCCGCCCACAGAAAAAGAGTCATTGCTTGGATTTTACCGACTGCTGCATTTGCGGTAGTAGCGGTAACTGCAAATGTTTGTTACAAAGGCGTTCTCTTTCTTTCTTTCTTTTTGAATTCTGTTGGCTGAAGCTACGTATTGACCTACAGGAGAAGTCTTTCCCCGTGCGGTATGCAAATTACTTTGTTACTGCGGGGAGCTCAGAAGAATATCTGGAAGAGACGAGGCGGGGAGCAGGGAAATGGTTTCTCGCTCCCTTCTCCCCGGCAGCGCCGATCTGCTGTGTTAATGGTTGTCCGGAAAATATTGCCTTACCATTAGATTTCATTGTCACCCTTATTGTGTTTCATTATTGGTATTTTATCCTCTCGCAACCTATTTTATTTTTTATTTTTTATTTTTTATGTACCGCACCAGTATTATGGAGGAAAATATTGATGAAACGTGTGTGCAGACATCACATCGCCATCATTAACAACAATCGGATGAGAAAACCCTACCGTTCCTGTTAATTGGATAAAACGCATTTCACAAGTTGCACACCGCACCAGTATTAATTATTTATGCAGCGGCTAGTGGTGCCGGTTACAGACAAACGAAGAAATTGACTAGCATTATTCTGGAAGAATCACTGAGGTGAAAGGATTTAATACTTTTACGTCGCTCGAACCTCAACAAGACAGTCACATTAACACTGTAATTGCGTAGATGAAAATTTAATTTAATCCATATTTTGCAGCTTTTGCGTTTTTTAATTCATATTTCCAGTGTACAGATGATTTTTTATTTATTTATTTATTTATTTTATATATAGCGGCAAGTACCATTTTGCTGTAGCGCACAGTGCGGTGTGGCTGCCCCATTCCCTCCGCTCCTAGGGCCACTCTTATGTGACTGTCCCGAAATTTGGATAATCATGTTTCTAGACAGTACACAACAGGCATTGAGAATCGCCCGGTAGTATAGTCTTGGTTTTTACAGATATTTGGCTGTTTTTTTTCTCGAATGTGTCACCCGATTGGCCACGACCAAACATAACGTATTGCCACCTGCAGCAAGGGGCCAAGTGTCAGCGTGGTGCAGGCAGTCGGCCACCAGGAGCGCGGCAGCCGCGGGCACGCCGCCCCTAAATGAAATGTAAACAGCCTGCAGGCCGGCGGCCAATTGGCATGCAAATGCGGGCCGCCAATTAGGTTGGCAGCGCCTGCGGTGGACAGCTGCATCGCGTGCAGCCTGCCACTATCCGGCGCGCAGGACCGCCACCTTTATACGCTCGATTCTGTAAACATTGTCCCAAGAGAGAAGATACTCGCTTGCAGTGTTGAGATAATGTAAATCCCGAATGAATAATGCCCGTACAACTTTCCGAGACAAACGCACGTTAGGCTCTTTGGCCCGTCAGAGAAAAACTGTTGCAGTTAGTCGTAAAATAGGCTTCGCGCTGTTGCCTCGCGTGTCTGCTACGACCAGTATACAGCCTTACCTACATGCAATAAATATCTCTGGAGTGGGCCTTCACATGCGCAGAACAGATTTTGTGTTGTCAACATACATTGCCGGCCTGGTCACGTGCTCTCGGGACGTCGTGTGTTTGTCCGTATAGCGCCCTGTATATTTCCAATGTCACTACATCCCTAGTACAGACGGATTCCTTACATACGTGTCGT
Source organism: Schistocerca gregaria (assembly GCF_023897955.1). Classification (NCBI taxonomy): domain Eukaryota; kingdom Metazoa; phylum Arthropoda; class Insecta; order Orthoptera; family Acrididae; genus Schistocerca; species Schistocerca gregaria. Next base: position 313,168,196 of record NC_064923.1, on the reverse strand, counting down.
GGATTATTTATATTTGTTGCGCAGACATTTTAACAGTATCCATTTGATACCGGTAATAAACCAGCTACGTAACTTTTAATGACAAGTGATATGGCATTCTACTTATTTGCCTTAGGTGCCACAGTTCAGATGCACTCGATTTTTGGTAGTTTTCGGTATGATACGGCACTTTATAGTATTACAGAGTCTGACGTACATTTTTACAGTGATAGTCTTGCAAAACGACTTGACAGTACGCTAGTACTTTTCCAAGTGTCCGAAAAACACCGAATTTGCCACACATTATCGATTATATCCCTGTCAATTCGTCCTTTTTTCTGCTATTTCTGCGTTTTTATTTTCTCGTTTTTGCGACCTAAGGCACAGTTTTTCTTACTGGTGACACTTTGAAGTGTTTATTTAACGCACTTAACGTACTTGCTCTCAGTTTATTAAATAAATAGTAGACTGAGTAATAAGGGGGGAAAAAGGCGATTGGAGAATAAATGTACTGTAAAGCAAATACAGTTGGTCATGTAACAGTCAACCCACATAACACCATTAAGGGAAGGGGAAAGTGAAATAGTTTGGGGACGTGTTTACTAAAGTGTTTTGAACATACTATGGAATATTTTGTGTGGACAAAATTACTCCTCCTTATTTTCTGGAGCCTCTTCTTTACTCGATGTTCATCCTTTGGGACTCAACTGCTGTGGTCATCAGTCCCCTAGAACTTAGAACTACTTAAACCTAACTAACCTAAGGACATCACACACATCCATGCCCGAGGCAGGATTGGAACCTGCAACCGTAGCAGTCGCACGGTTCCGGACTGCGCGCCTAGAACCGCGAGACCACCGCGGCCTCCTTTGGACACACATATTTTACGAAGACAATTACAGACTCCCACTCTATTGACTTTATCTGTCTCCCTTCTTTCAAATCTATATACATAATCGACAAGTCACTGATAAATGCATGGAGGATAGTATTTGCTGAAACGACTAACCACTCGCTTTCCTGTTCCACTAGTAAATTTACAAGAGGAAGCGATTGTTTGTAAGCTTTAGTACGAGCCGTAATATCTACTATATAGTCATTAAATTGTAGAAAAATAGGTATACAGAATCAAGCCTTAATTATAATGCGTCTCGAAATTTTTAAACAGAGTACCCATGAAAAGTTACTATCCCTCCTTTCACATATCTTTCTTTGCATCCGTAGCAACAACAGTAATTCACCATCACTATTACACTATCAACAGACGGTGAAAACACAACAAAAACTCTTGATATTATAAACTTCAAACTCTGTGGGAAGCACACACGCACAGCGAAGTCCCGAAAACACGTGACAATCCTGGTTTAATGTTGAGAACATGCGCAGAACGCAATGCTCACTCCAGAGATACTTACTCTACGCTAACCTAAGGCGACTGTTGTTATCTATCACTATGCCTTTTGCACTTCGTGGATGAAAGCTTGCATCTGCGCTACCAGTTATCAAAAATTTCTTACTCTACGAATGTAGTTTCCTGGTACATTTCTCTGAGCAGTCTTGTATTTAGTTGCCAGCTTGTAAATTTAAAGTCTTTTTCTCATAAAATTCCAGCGCATTTCGTCCACTCTAAATTACACTATTGTTTGTAAAACGTGAAAAACTTAGAAGAAATGGTCTGTAACACACCACGATAAGAGGACGTGTAGAATAGTGGAGCCATAGCAAGTGATTTAAACGGCAGAGAGGTGGCGTGCACGAAGGCCTAACACAGTCCTCTTTTGTGCGACTGGACAGGTCAGCGTTACACAACGCTCAGTCGGTTCAAATGGTTCAAATAGCTCTGAGCATTATGGGACTTAACTTCTGAGGTGATCAGTCCCCTAGAACTTAGAACTACTTAAACCTAACTACCCTAAACACATCACACACATCCATGCCCGAGGCAGGATTCGAACCTGCGACCGTAGCTGTCGCGCGCTACCAGACTGTAGCGCCTAGAACCGCTCGACCACTGCGGAGCCCTCATACGAAGTGGAAACGTGTAACCAAGTTCCACTAAGCCTCGCCGACACCTAACCCAGGGTTGAATATTGACCCGTCAATGCGTTCGAACGGGTTGGAATGATTGGTGTATCGTTCCGTGACAGTGCGACCCGTACGAGGCACGCTGCTTCAACAGAGTGGCGTATGTGAAACCATCGGAGAGAAGAGGACCGTACACAGCGGCGACAGAGTACTTGACGACATAATGTGACCACAGCGCGAGATGACTACCATCTTGACCGCCTGGCCGTAACTGACATAACAGCTTCGTCCACAATGTTGGTTCGCCGTTGCAACACTGCAACGGCTGTGGACATATCTCGCACTGGACCGATGGTATGCATGCTTCCACTGACCAGAATCCACCAACGCCGCAGGCTGCAATGGGCACGCCAACGCCGACATTGGTATGCTGTGTGGCTAAATGTAGTGTTTTCGATCTAATGCCGCTTCAACTTGTGCAGCAGTGACGGCCGCATACACATTCGACGCCACTGTGACGAACGCAGTCGGGAAGACAGTATTGTTGAGCGGCGTAGCGCACAAACGCCAAGTGTGATGGTTTGTTGCGCAATTGCCTATAATACTGATCTCGCCGCCTACGTGTTGAGAGTTATCTGAATACCTACCGCTACATCAGGGAGGTCTTACAGCCCGTGGCAGTACCTCTCCTGCAGGCCATTCCACATGATATTTTTCAGCAGGAGAACGCCCGGCCGCATGTGGTGAGGTATATGCAAGCCCTCTTCGAAGAATGACGGCAATCACTGCTTCCCTGGCTTCCCCGTTCGCCCATCGAACATGTTTTGGTATGGTCGATAGGCGACTTGGTCGTTCAGGCTCTCCCGCAGCCACAATTAATGCTTTTGGGACGCGCCTGCAAACGGTTTGGCAGAGTATTCCCCTTCCGCATATTGAGTCGCTCTTCGATTCCAAGCGACAAACGCGACATCTAGTGGTTGTGATTGCAACACTGGGAGCGCTGTTCCGCATTGAAGCTCCACTGTCACAGAGCATGTACAGGTCTGTAACGCTAATCGTTGTGTAGTGTCATGTTCCTAAAAGGTCGAATAAATGTAATTGTCATCACATCCCTTCATCGTGGTACTTCACTTTTTCCAAATAGTAGTGGACATGCGCATTGTGGCACACAAATTTTACCAGGTCTGTTGCGATAGCAATTAATAAAAAAAGTTCAGTGAGTTATAAAACTTCGACATTTGTAGTAGTGCTTTTGAAGCTTCGGTTACCAACTAATTTCAAATGGTTCAAATGGGTCTGAGCACTATGGGACTTAACATCTGAGGTCATCAGGCCCCTAGAACTTAGAACTACTTAAATCTAACTAACCTAGGGACATCACACACATCCATGCCCGAGGCAGGATTTGACCCTGTGACCACAGTAGCAGCGCGGCTCCGGACTGAAGCACCTAGAACCGCTTGGCCACAGCGGCCGGCTTTTATACCTCGACTCTACCGCTGGGACCACGATGGTGTCGCATGAGAGGCAGTATATATTGACAAAGCAGGTACCGTTGTGCAGTCAGAGTACTCTCAGTCACTATCCGTGACCTAAAATGATACCGAATGGTTCACCGCACGATGAAGCCGGGAGTAGCATCGCTGCGCCTCTCGAAAACGTTGAAAGAATGCAACCTCTTACCAGGTCGCCGCCATACTCACCGACGATGGTCGTCCTGGAAGGTGCAAAGCCGTGATTCGTCACTGAACACGAGGCGACGCCATTTGTTAGCACTCCACGATTCCGATTATGGGGCCAGGTCTGTTGCGATAGCAATTAATAAAAAAGTTCAGTGAGTTAAAAAACTTCGACATTTGTAGTAGTGCTTTTGAAGCTTTTGCACAGACGCAAACATCGGTTACCAACTAATTTCAAATGGTTCAAATGGCTCTGAGCACTATGGGACTTAACATCTGAGGTCATCAGTCCCCTAGAACTTAGAACTACTTAAACCTAACTAACCTAAGGACATCACACACATCCATGCCCGAGGTAGGATTTGACCCTGTGACCACAGTAGCAGCGCGGTTCCGGACTGAAGCACCTATAACGGCTTGGCCACAGCGGCCTGGAAGGTGCAAAGCCGTGATTCGTCACTGAACACGAGGCGACGCCATTTGTTAGCACTCCACGTTTCCGATTATGGGGCCACTCTGGATACAGGCATTTAAGTCGTGGTGTTAAAGGGAGCCTACGCATGGGATGGTAATTTCCTAGTCTGGCACATGCGAGTATTCCGACCTGTGGTTTGGGATGACTCGATGCAGGGTGTGCATTATTTGTTCTCGGATAGCAAGCGTAGGTGTGAAGGGATTACGATGTGGTTCATGCACAGTACGACGATTCTCAATTGCGGTAGTCAGACGAGGTCGATTGGAACTTTGGCGTCGTGGCCTCACGTTCCCATGCAGTCCGACGTCGGCCCTCTGTCACATCCGAATGCCCCACAATGCTGGATATTGCGCGATTTCATCAGCCGCCAAACAGAGATCCGTAATAAGATCCGGACTCTTGTCAGGTGCTGGTAACGCTCTCACAAGAGTACGCGGCATCTCCGTCTGCTTCACGATGATCACTCTACAAAGCCCCAGTTGAGTGTCCCCAGGAGTCTGCATACGCCCGATGACGGTTGTCATGACGGGGAGAAGGGGGAAGTCACACCAGCGACATGGAGGACAGCCCGAGTGGCAGCCCCGGCGAAAGTGGTACACGTACTTCCGATGAGTGGCGGCACCCGACACTCTGCCCTCAAGCCGGACAGCTTGCAATTGGAGAGATCAGTTCTTCATCCACGGAAGATATGCCAGGCCCTCATCTTCGGTCGGTCACCGTTGTGACCGGCAGGAAGAGCCGGCCGATGTGGCCGAGAGGGTCTAGGCGCTTCAGTCCGGAACCGCTACGGTCGCAGGTTCGAATCCTGCCTCGGGTATGGATGTGTGTGATATCCTTAGTTTAATTAGGTTTAAGTAGTTCTAAGTCTAGGGGACTGATGAGTTCAGATGTTAAGTCCCATAGTGCTCAGAGCCATTTGAACCGGCAGGAACGGCAGCTCGCAGCCGGATGGCTGTGGACTCGTAAAAGTAGACTAAAAAAAAAAAAAAAAAAAAAAAAAAAAAAAAAAAAAAAAAAAAAAAGAGCAGCGGCTGGCAACACTTATGACATGTCAACAGGTCATGCCGCAATTAACGTTGGTATCAGTGATGCAGAGTGACCAGAGTCTGAGCACTGAGTGGGAGGTGGTGGTGGTGGTGGTTGTTGGGATGTTTAAGGGGGAATAAACAGCTAAGGTCAGCAGTCCCCCGAGTGGGAGGGTTATAGAGTGGGTGATGACGTGAATCGCTCTTACGGATGACAGAATGTGTTCCACTTTTGGAGACTGTCAACGATTTCTGCTAGCGTAATGTTCAGTTTCAGAGTTTTCTTTCATGGAAGGTTAGCAGCCTGAAAGGCGTCCTTGCATAGGCTGTTAACAGAATATCGTTACGCCTCCTTTGCAGTGCTGAATGAGGTACTTTTGATACTCCAACAAAGTCTGACATAATGCTGTATTTTAACAACGATATTCGGAAAATGCTGAGGAAACAAAGCCTGTTGCTCTCTTGGTTAAAAAAGGAACGTGCAAATGACGACAGGGAAATATTAGTAGATATTTGTGCATCTGTAAAACGATCGATGTATGAATCACACAACAACCACCACCATCTTACCTACGAAGAAGCTTCGGGAACTCAAATGAGAATATCTGGAGGAAGGGCATATTCCCTTCGATGAATGCTATTGTGAAAATTTAGAGAACTGGAATTTCAAGCCGACTACAGAACGATTCGTATGCGGACCACGAAGATAAGACACAAAAAATTAGGTCTCATACGGAGTTAATATATAGCAGTTTTTCCCTCACTCTATTCTTGAGTGGAAGCGGGAAGGAAGTGACTAGTAGCGCTATACGGTGGCTTGCGGAGGACATATATAGATGTAGAATGTAGTCTTTCTTTTTTATTGTTTGTATTCCGGCGCCTCCGAGTGTTTATACTCGTTACACAACCACTGCGTAGCGGTAGGCGCACTTTACATGGACGTATTGTCCACAGCTCAAACATTTTACACTCCTGGAAATGGAAAAAAGAACACATTGACACCGGTGTGTCAGACCCACCATACTCGCTCCGGACACTGCGAGAGGGCTGTACAAGCAATGATCACACGCACGGCACAGCGGACACACCAGGAACCGCGGTGTTGGCCGTCGAATGGCGCTAGCTGCGCAGCATTTGTGCACCGCCGCCGTCAGTGTCAGCCAGTTTGCCGTGGCATACGGAGCTCAATCGCAGTCTTTAACACTGGTAGCATGCCGCAACAGCGTGGTCGTGAACCGTATGTGCAGTTGACGGACTTTGAGCGAGGGTGTATAGTGGGCATGCGGGAGGCCGGGTGGACGTACCGCCGAATTGCTCAACACGTGGGGCATGAGGTCTCCACAGTACATCGATGTTGTCGCCAGTGGTCGGTGGTAGGTGCACGTGCCCGTCGACCTGGGACCGGACCGCAGCGACGCACGGATGCACGCCAAGAACGTAGGATCCTACGCAGTGCCGTAGGGGACCGCACTGCCACTTCCCAGTTGCTCCTGGGGTATCGGCGAGGACCATTCGCAACCGTCTCCATGAAGCTGGGCTACGGTCCCGCACTTCGTTAGGCCGTCTTCCGCTTACGCCCCAACATCGTACAGCCCGCCTCCAGTGGTGTCGCGACAGGCGTGAATGGAGGGACGAATGGAGACGTGTCGTCTTCAGCGATGAGAGTCGCTTCTGCCTTGGTGCCAGTGATGGTCGTATGCGTGTTTGGCGCCGTGCAGGTGAGCGCCACAATCAGGACTGCATACGACCGAGGCATATAGGGCCAACACCCGGCATCATGGTGTGGGGAGCGATCTCCTACACTGGCCGTACACCTCTGGTGATCGTCGAGGGGACACTGAATAGTGCACGGTACATCCAAACCGTCATCGAACCCATCGTTCTACCATTCCTAGACCGGCAAGGGAACTTGCTGTTCCAACAGGACAGTGCACGTCCGCATGTATCCCGTGCCACCCAACGTGCTCTAGAAGGTGTAAGTCAACTACCCTGGCCAGCAACATCTCCGGATCTGTCTCCCATTGAGCATGTTTGGGACTGGATGAAGCGTCGTCTCACGCGGTCTGCACGTCCAGCACGAACGCTGGTCCAACTGAGGCGCCAGGTGGAAATGGCATGGCAAGCCGTTCCACAGGACTACATCCAGCATCTCTATGATCGTCTCCATGGGAGGATAGCAGCCTGCATTGGTGCGAAAGGTGGATATACACTGTACTAGTGCCGACATTGTGCATGCTCTGTTGCCTGTGTCTATGTGCCTGTGGTTCTGTCAGTGTGATCATCTGAGGTATCTGACCCCAGGAATGTGTCAATAAAGTTTCCCCTTCCTGGGACAATGAATTCACGGTGTTCTTATTTCAATTTCCAGGAGTGTATTATTGGCTCTAATACTGTTTTGCTGTACAACAGTGCCAACATGGTGTGAGGCGGCAGTGCCAGGCTCCGATTACTGTATTCCTGGCGGGAGCAGTCCGGCTCGTTCGGTGTCAAATGCCAGCCGCTTCGAGGTGGTGGTAGTGTAGAGGAAGACGGCATTAGCAGCGAGGAGGCGATCTGGGCGGCAGAACGCTGTCTCTAGTCGCACGCGGAACGGTGGAAGCACGTGCCGCGAATGCGGAAGCGAGCATAACGTTGAAGGGCGGCTTTTGAGCCGGTAGTACGCAATTAGGAGAGGGCGCAGCCCGGAAGTCTTAAATGAGCGCAGCGCTGCGGGCAGAAGCAGACGCAGAAGCAGAGCCGGAGGCGGGCCCGGGCGGTACAATTAGGGCCGCTCCCTGCCCTGTGGCCCTTGACCGGGGGAGGGGGACGGGGGAGGGCCGTTGCTAGGGACGACGGGCGCGGTTCGAGTCCTGGCGAGGGCGTCCGAGATGGCCGTCTTGGGCAACGGGTACTTACCTAAGCGCAAAAATACTCACACAGTCTACATCTGCACACATACTCTGCAAACCATCGTACGGAGCGTGGTGGAGGATACCCTGTACCACTATTAGTAGTTTCCTTTCCCTGTCCCACTCTCAGGCAGAACGAGGGAAAAACGACTATCTGTATGCCTCCATATGAGCCCTAATCTCTCGTACCTTATCTACATTTATACTCCGCAAGCCACCCAACGGTGTGTAGCGGAGGGCACTTTACATGCCACTGTCTCTTTCCCGTTCCAGTCGCGTATGGTGGAAAGCCTCCGTGCGCGCTCAAATCTCTAATTTTACATTCGTGATCTCCTCGGGAGGTATAAGTAGGAGGAAGCAATATATTCGATGAGGATCCAGAAACGTACCCTCTCGAAACCTGGACAGCAAGCTACACCGCGACGCAGAGCGCCCTTCTTGAAGAGTCTGCCACTTGAGTTTCGTAAACATCTCCGTAACGCTATCACGCTTACCAAATAACCCTGTGACGAAACGCGCCGCTCTTCTTTGCATCTTCTCTATCTCCTCTGTCAACCCGACCTAGTGCGGATCCCACACTGATGAGCAATACTCAAGTATAGGACGAACGAGTGTTTTGTAAGCCACCTCCTTTGTTGATGGACTACATTTTCTAAGGACTCTCCCAATGAATCTCAACCTGGCACTGCCTTACCAATAATTAATTTTATATGATTATTCCACTTCAAATCGTTCCGCACGCAAACTCCCAGATATTTTACGGAAGTAACCGCTACCAGTGTTTGTTCCGCTATCATATAATCATTCAATAAAGGATCCTTCTTTCTATGTATTCACAATACATTACATTTGTCTATGTTAAGGGTCAGTTGCCACTCCCTGCACCAAGTGCCTATCCGCTGCAGATCTTCCTGCATTTCGCTGCAATTATCTAATGCTGCAACTTCTTTATATACTACATCATCATCCGCGAAAAGCCGCATCTTCGTGGTCCTTACACAAAATTCATGCTAGTGGCAGTAGGATCGTCCGACACTCAGCTTCAAATGCCGGTTCTCTAAACTTTCTCAGTAGTACCGGGTGATCAAAAAGTCAGTATAAATTTGAAAACTTAATAAATCACGGAATAATGTAGATAGAGAGGTAAGAATTGACACACATGCTTGGAATGACATGGGGTTTTATTAGAACAAAAAAAAGTATTGCTAGAGGCGTGAAAGATATCTTGCGCGCGTCGTTTGGTGATGATCGTGTGCTCAGCCGCCACTTTCGTCATGCTTGGCCTTCCAGGTCCCCAGATCTCAGTCTGTGGGACTATTGGCTTTGGGGTTACCTGAGTCACAAGTGTATCGTGATCGACCGACATCTCTAGGGATGCTGAAAGATAACTTCCGACGCTAATGCCTCACCATAACTCCGGACTTCCTGTACAGTGCTGTTCACAACATCATTCCACGACTACAGCTATTGTTGAGGAAAAATGAATGATGGTGGACATATTGAGCATTTCCTGTAAAGAACATCATCTTTTCTTTGTCTTACTTTGTTATGCTTATTATTACTATTCTTATCAGATGAAGCGCCATCATTTTTTGAACGTTTGTATTTTTTTAGTTCTAATAAAACTCCATGTCATTCCAAGCATGTGTGTCAATTTGCACCTCTCTATCTATTCCGTGATTTATTCAATTTTCAAATTTATGCTGACTTTTTGATCACCCCGTATCTCGAAAAGAACGTCGCCTTCCCTCCACGGGTTCTCACTTTAGCTCCCAAAGCATCTCCGAAACACTTGCGTTTTGTTCTAACCTACCGGTAACCTAGGAGCTCCCTCCGAACAAGCCGATCTCTTTCCTTAATCCGATGTGTTGCGGACACCGAACACTGGAGCGGTACTCAACAATAGGCGACACTTGCGTCCCATACGCGGTGTTCTTTGCACATGATCCACACTTTCCTAAATTTCTCTCAGTAAACCATACCGCAGTCCTCAAATGCGCGTTCCATTTCATATCGCTTTGCAGCGCTACGCCTGGATATTTACGCGTCGTTGACAGTATCAAGCGGGTTACTACTAATGCTGTATTCGAACATTGCGGATATAGCTTTAAATACTGAAGTATGTAATCGCCAGCGGTCAAGTATCGAAGTGTTTTACTTGAGCCAGAACTGCATCTTTGATGTAAGCATCGGATTTTTGATAGAGCTCGAAAGACATATGTCAATTATCCTTCAATGACTGTCATTCAGCATACCTGTGGAAGACAAACATAAAATTTAGAATAAGACATTCTGAACATCCAAAGCACTGAAAAGTGGAAACACGAACACTACTTCGGCGGATGTCGGTCGTCGGCGGAATCTACAGATATCGGTGCCACCGACACCGCAGCCTTAGATGCCCTGAGGAAACAGCGGGGAGTGGTTGTGTGGCGGAGGGCAGAGGGCAGCCCGTGTCCCGCTGTGGAGGCGGCAGCGGCGGCGTTCGCCGTGCTGTCAGTCAGGGCGGCGCGGCGGCCTTTTGATGTGTGTTTATACGCCGCGCCGGCTTCCGCCCGGCCTCAAAAACAAACAGCGGCGCGGCCTGCGCTCTGTTTACCCGCACTATTTATCCCCGCTCCCTGCGCGGCCACCGGGCACCGGGGTCGCCTTCCGGAGCGCCGCCGCTTCCCTCTAGGATGGCTGGCTAGCCTTTCCTCCTGTACGGCTTCTTCCTGCTACTGCCACCACCCCTGGTCCCTTCCGCCGCTCATCCGTCCTCTTGTTGAGAAGCCATTGGCAGCTTAAGATACACTTCTTGTACTGGCTACAGCTCCCGAAAAATAACGGGCCACGGGCGCAGAAACGTATTATCGTCTTAAGTGCTGGTCGAGTCCGTGCCGTTCTTCCCACGGGGCGGCGCCTCTATTGACTGTCGCCCATAGATCTGCAGCCTTAGACAGTTCTCGTTGCTGTCTTGTAAGTGGCCGCACTTGTTACGTTGACAGTCTACACTACACTACACTAAACTAATTACTTCTGATCTGAAGCTTAAAGTTAGGCACCTCTTCAAGGGACCTACGCCCCCTGGTAAGAGGCGGCGCACGGCCTGGATGGAAGGATCTTAATTGTGGTTCCTCTCTTTTGAGCCCAACCTGACGAATACCTATGGTAGGTCGGGGAAAACCACCGTTCAAGACGTGTTGTCGGCGGGGCCGGGAGGTGCTTGCGCCCGATGTACTCTACTAGGAGCCTTGTAGGCTCAACACAAACCGTTTGCGTCATTACTTTTACCACAAGTACCATTTCACTAGCAACTTTGAGTCAAGCACAAAATCAGTTACCTCTCTATTGTATATCGTAAATAGTTTAGCAGGTTGGACACGGAGGTCTTAGTCTTAGTTTCTAGCTTTAACGTACCCTAATCTCTCCTAGTTAAGTTACTTTTTAGAATGGTAGATGTTAAAGGCATGGTGAGCGACGGCCAGCGTCTTGAGGGTCGTTCCAAGACCCGGGCCGCCACCCACAACCAGGTGACGGGCAATATTATACCTATCTCTTATCTATTCAATTCTCCATTCTTCCTTCTTTCTAAATATTTAATTTCGTTTTGTTTATTAATATCTCACTTGATTTTGGATTAGTTATAAGTTTTTCTAATGTTGCACAAATAAAGATATCAAATGGATGTAAACAGAGCCCGCATCCACGTGGCGGGACACGGGCAACGGTGTGAGTGGGGACGGGAGCCGGGGTGGTGTTACTTTTAGTCACACCGGACCCAGTCACAGCGACCAAGTGACGACATACGGCCCACCATAAGGAATTAGACGGTGGGTCATAAAATATAAGCAGCTAGTGAAAAAAAAAGTCTGCGATGTAAATCGTTCACTGCACGTTCAAGTATCTGCATGGAATGTTTCTGACTTCTACACGAATGGCGTCTTTCAGTTCGCAATTTTATCTAGACGTCTAGGATACATCCTGTGTTTCAGGAACCCACAAAGGAAAGATAAGTTATGGGTCTGGGAAGCCACAAAATGTCCTATTATTGGCATGATGTGTTTACGGAGCACTCTGTACACGACTGCCATTGAAATATGAACACAGTTAGAGCTAACAACATCTTGCCGAGACTGAATTTGTCAAGCAAGTCAGCATCTTGAGAAGTCGCTGTGGTGGCTCATCCATCTCCATCGTGAAAAAACAAAGGACCGATTATGCCCTTTGAAAAGAGAGTGCACCACACGGTGACATTTTGGCCGTGTAAGTGGCGCTGATGGAGTTCTTGAGGATTATTCTCGCACCAGTAAAGGCAGTTTTGTTTGTTGACTTTAGCACTGCGATGAGAATGTGCCTCGTCACTCGCCAATAGGAAATTTAAGAAGCCTTCATTGTGCCTAATTGTAGTCAACAGTTCTAAAATCATTCGCTTTTCGTAATCACTTCCATTTAACTCTTGGATAACCTGTATCTTTTACGAAATGATTTAAGGTTGCAAACGCACAATTCTCTGCACATTACGACTGGACATTCCCGTTACTGCCGCAATTTGTCCCACAGAAAACTCTGGACTGTTTGTTACAATACACTACACTTCTCTGTTCGTTCTTGTGAGTGACAACTTTGGGCCTTCCTGGCGATTTGAACTTTAAGTGCACTTCCTGTTGTTTCAAAGTTTTTCACCCATAACCTAACTGCATGTGCCGATGGTGCAGTATCATTCCGTCTTAGGCTGATACGACGACGGTATTCTGGTCTGGCCTTCATAGTCACAAAACATCCAAGTTCACTCCAACACTCCATCTCAGTAATCGGCGTACCTACTTGACAAACAATTTTGAGATCAGAAGGTGCATCTTTTATGTCAGTCATATATTTTGTTTTTTCAAATGAAATTTGTAATTCTATTTTTGCTGCTTGCTCTTGTAATAATTCTAGCTGTTGCCAGTTATGCTATTTCACTTTTAGAGACTAAACACAGGCCGTTATTCCAGTTTTCTCTCTTCTTCCTCAAAACCCCATGTGTTTGTGATTTTTCTGATTTCATTTCTATCATGTAGATTTTCAGACCCTAATTCTCTCAGGTCTTTTTCCGTCCGTACCAGTTCGGTCTAGGATTTTGTGCGTTATCATGTTTGAGTCCATTCGTTCTAAACGCCCCATGAATTGGATTCTTCTCATGCGCATTGTGTCTGTAATTTTGGAGATATTTTGATATATTTCTGCATTGGGTTTTGGATAATGCACACCATCTTTAGTTCTTGGTCCTAGGATTTTCCTCATTATTTTACGTTCTTTCACTTCTAATTCCTCTTTTAGTGTTCTGTGTTGAAGGTTTAGTGTCTCAGATGCGTAGAGACCTTCGGGTTTAATTACTGTTGTGTAGTGTCGTATTTTGCAGTTCGAAGAGAGACATTATTTGTTGTAAATGTTTTTTGTTAACTGAAACGCCGTCTCCATTTTCTGGACTCGTGATCTGACAGATTTCTTGTCATTACAATTTTCTGCAATCCATTCACCTAAATATTTAAATTCTTTTACTCGAGAGATGTAGTTATTACCAAGTTTGAGATCAGAAGGTGCATCTTTGATGTCAGTCATAAATTTTGTTTCTTCAAATGAAATTTGTAATCCTATTTTAGCTGCTTGTTCTTGTAATAATTCTAGCTGATTATGTGCATCGGTAACGTCTTGTGCGATCAGTGCCATGTCATCAGCAAATGCTAAACAGTATCATTATATGCCCTTACGTCTTGATCCGAGTGTGTGTGCTGGTGCACCTGCTTTCGTCCATTCTCTAATAACTTTTTCAAGAGCACAATTGAAGAGCACTGGTGACAGTACACCCCTTGTCGTACTTCTGTGTCGATTTCAAATCCTGTGCTCAGTTCTCCCATAAATTTTACTTTGGATTTGGTCTCCGTGAGTGCATCTTTTACAGGTTTGTTGTCTTTTGATCTAGTCCAAATTCTGCTAATACTTCAAAAAGGGATTCTCGGTCTATACTGTCATAAGCATTTTTTAAGTCGACAAACGTGATGACATTAATTATTTTTTAGAGTTGGGATTTTTTCTGTCAGTGTAATTGTCTGACAAGTAAAGAGGCCGTAATGATTGGCAGCGGCCGTGTTGGACGTGTTGCAGGGCTGGGCGAGCAGGTGAGCGTGCAGCTGCAGAGCCCGTCCGCGGCCGCAGACATCGCTCCCGGCCACGACGTGTCGCTGCGCTGCAAGGCCGACGGCAGCGGGGACCTGCGCTACGCCTGGTACAGGTCAGTACCACCCCCGTCCCGGCAACGTGCGACAACCGACCGGTTCCAACAACCGATTGACCAGTTGGTCGAATGAAACAACAGAAAGAAACAACGCTCTGCGGGCACGTCATCTGTATACTTGTTTTTCAGTCGCTCCTCGAGTTTGGATGCATTCACAGACCGTTAACTTCCCTGTGGACAAATTGTTGAATAGTTTTTTTACGTATTTATTGTCAGCGTACAATTATTTTTCGCGTTGGCAATCACGTAGTCTTGTCAGGGAGGATTTGAATTTCACATTAATTCATTTAACACTTCATTGTTAACGTTCCCATGTTGTTGTTGTGGTCCTCAGTCCTGAGACTGGTTTGATGCAGCTCTCCATGCTACCCTATCCTGTGCAAGCTTCTTCATCTCCCAGTACTTACTGCAACCTACATCCATCTGAATCTGCTTAGTGTATTCATCTCTTGGTCTCCCTCTACGATTTTTACCCTCCATGCTGCCCTCCAATGCTAAATTTGTGATCCCTTGATGCCTCAGAACATGTCCTACCAACCGGTCCCTTCTCCTTGTCATTTGTGCCACAAACTCCTCCCCAATTCTATTCAATACCTCCTCGTTAGTTATGTGATCTACCCATATAATCTTCAGCATTCTTCTGTAGCACCACATTTCGAAATCTTCTATTCTCTTCTTGTCCAAACTATTTATCGTCCACGTTTCACTTCCATATATGGCTACGCTCCATACAAATACTTTCAGAAACGACTTCCTGACACTTAAATTTATACTCGATGTTAGCAAATTTCTCCTTTTCAGAAACGCTTTCCTTGCCATTGCCAGTCTACATTTTATATCCTCTCTACTTCGACCATCATCAGTTATTATGCTCCCCAAACAGCAAAACTCCTTTACTACTTTAAGTGTGTCATTTCCTAATATAATTCCCACAGATTTAATTCGACTACATTCCATTATCCTCGTTTTCCTTCTGTAGATGTTCATCTTATATCCTCCTTTCAAGACATGTCCATTCCGTTCAACTGCTCCTCCAAGTCCTTTGCTGTCTCTGACAGAATTACAATGTCATCGGCGAACTTCGAAGTTTTTATTTCTTCTCCATGGATTTTAATACCTACTCCGAATTTTTCTTTTGTTTCCTTTACTGCTTGGTCAATCTTCAGATTGAATAACATCGGGGAGAGGCTACAACCCTGTCTCACTCCCTTCCCAACCACTGCTTCCCTTTCATGCCCCTCGACTCTTATAACTGAATGTGGCTTCTGTACAAATTGTAAATAGCCTTTCGCTCCCTGTATTTTACCCCTTGTGATTGTCTGCATTATAGGTAGGACATTGACAACAGTAATGGAAGATATTGATGTCAACTAAGCATTGTTTTATGAAGAACGTCTTTGTTTTTTCAAGTGAAACTGTTTGCAGTAAATCTGCATGTTTATCGTGAGCTTCATTTTAAAGAAGTCATTATATGTCGATTCATTTTCTGTTTATCACATGAGTATTTCTGTTGTATCCGTGTGGACACGCTGTGCAGTTACCGTGTCAAAACTGGTTTCGTTTCTTTTTCTTTTTTATTTCTATTTCAAAACATAGGTCTCGCGGAATCTTTACAACCAGGTTTAACTGTGCAGCGTGTCTTAGACATCCTGTTTGAGGAAACAGACGCTCTTCTTGCTGATGGAATTTACGTAGCACTCCCTCATTCTGCAATTCTCTTGGATGTGGATGAAGGGGGAAGTGACAAGTGTAGTAAGCTATTTGTTCCTCAGCAACATATGATTTCTGATGAAATTAGTGATAAAATATTTTGGGAGACACTCTTGCAATCCGTTTATCGTGGGAGGGGGGAGACAATACGACTTATGTATAAAATATAAAACATGATGTTTATCTAGCACTTCTAGATATCTTTTAAATTTTTTCTTTTCTCGCCAAATGCAAATACAGTATACGAAGAACAATTTAGAGCGGATACTGTCCCACTCATTCAGCTGATAGATGATTTAACACTGGAAATATTGGAATTATTGCTCCATTTTTTCTTTGACAACCTCTTTGCAGAATTTGCTGTCCTTCTTAAGAGAAGAAGGTTATGGAGGAACTGGCACTACTAAAGAAAAAAAGAGTTCCCATATCTTGCCCCATTTTCGTCAAACCAAGAATTACTTAAAAACGAAATGGGAGACTTTGAATTTTCACTTTGTCATGATGATGGTGTTATTATCACAAGATGGGTTTCTAAACAAAAGTAATAGAATTGGGTTTACTTTCTTCGCTGACTAATATATACGTACGTAATTCCTGGGAGCCGAAGAAAGGAACAGGAGCTAGGAATACAGAAGAGAAGTTTTACAAGCTTGTAAAAGGAGCAGGCGGACCTTCTACCAATCCTTTCTAATCGCGTGTTGCAAGAGATATATGACGGCATAAAACACTACATCAAGAACACTGGGGAAAAGAGGAGGTGTGTAAGCTTGTACTGCTAACAGAAGCCATCAGCAGTTCAATATGGGAAATCTGCTGGTGTAGGATTGTGTCTAGAATGTTTTGAAATATACCACGAATGGCAGTAAATCATAGATTGCGAATTAATTTGTGTTTGTTGTTAAAAAACCGGCTTATAAGAATAATTGTGTTCAAATTTTGACTTATTAAAATCTGCTTAATGGTAGCAGTAATCAAACCATGTCACATTAAAAAAATGTAAAACATGCATTTAACAAGCTCAACGTGCCCTTGTGGACGCGGTACGTTACTCACAGAGGAAGGTCAATAATAGCATATTTGCATTTTTGAGATGTGCAAGAAGCCAATAAGTTGCAGCTTGCCCCGCAGTGGGATAAATGAATGAACAGTTACCGCCATTACTTTTGAAATAATTAACAGCTTACTTACTTCCTTTCCATCTGTCTCGTTGGTATTTAACTGCCTCTTACACACTAGGCTCTAAGAAACCATCGCAACATCAACGTAAGATGCCGCCATATAAACGCTAATTGTTCTAAAAATGTTTTGGCATTGAAATATATTATAGAATGTCCGAGGTGGTTCCTTGCAGTTTCCACTTGCTTGACATACGATATCGTAATCCAGTAATATGTGACATATAACATAGTTTGCCTACTGCACTGCGTTATGTATGTATATTACTATACTATGGAATGCTTAATGTAAGTGACATTGATGACAAGCAGGTATCAGTTCCTACATAGTAGTAGTGCACACATGATTGCATGTGATAGCGACAAGTGTTCTTTTGATGTTTTAGCATAAACAAAGTAGCCTTACATGTGTCAAAATAAACACGAAACAAAGCTTTATATGACATCCAACGATGAAATTCGAAAAAAGGCGTCACAGCAACAGGTCCTTTCGGATAGCGAATGACAGACAGCAATTAAGTAATATAAAATAATAACTGTGTGAACATTCCCCTTTGAATGTAGATGTTGGAAACCAAAATGCCGCCCTTAAATATGTGAGTAAAGGGAAGCATTTTAATTACTGGTAGCCGCGCGGGATTAGCCGAGCGGTCTCAGGCGCTGGAGTCATGGACTGTGCGGCTGATCCCGGCGGAGGTTCGAGTCCTCCCTCGGGCAAGGGTGTGTGTGTTTGTCCTTAGGATAATTTAGGTAAAGTAGTGTGTAAGCTTAGGGACTGACGACCTTAGAAGTTAAGTCCCATAAGATTTCACACACATTTGAACACATTTTTGAACTACAGGTACCGCTGACGCTGAGTGAGAATAAAATATACAGTTTCTATAGTTTTATCTATAATTGGACAGTGTCGATCATACCATTAGAGCAACTTAATACACTCCTGGAAATGGAAAAAAGAACACATTGACACCGGTGTGTCAGACCCACCATACTTGCTCCGGACACTGCGAGAGGGCTGTACAAGCAATGATCACACGCACGGCACAGCGGACACACCAGGAACCGCGGTGTTGGCCGTCGAATGGCGCTAGCTGCGCAGCATTTGTGCACCGCCGCCGTCAGTGTCAGCCAGTTTGCCGTGGCATACGGAGCTCAATCGCAGTCTTTAACACTGGTAGCATGCCGCGACAGCGTGGGCGTGAACCGTATGTGCAGTTGACGGACTTTGAGCGAGGGCATATAGTGGGCATGCGGGAGGCCGGGTGGACGTAACCGCCGAATTGCTCAACACGTGGGGCGTGAGGTCTCCACAGTACATCGATGTTGTCGCCAGTGGTCGGTGGAAGGTGCACGTGCCCGTCGACCTGGGACCGGACCGCAGCGACGCACGGATGCACGCCAAGACCGTAGGATCCTACGCAGTGCCGTAGGGGACCGCACCGCCACTTCCCAGCAAATTAGGGACACTGTTGCTCCTGGGGTATCGGCGAGGACCATTCGCAACCGTCTCCGTGAAGCTGGGCTACGGTCCCGCACACCGTTAGGCCGTCTTCCGCTCACGCCTCAACATCGTGCAGCCCGCCTCCAGTGGTGTCGCGACAGGCGTGAATGGAGGGACGAATGGAGACGTGTCGTCTTCAGCGATGAGAGTCGCTTCTGCCTTGGTGCCAGTGATGGTCGTATGCGTGTTTGGCGCCGTGCAGGTGAGCGCCACAATCAGGACTGCGTACGACCGAGGCACAGAGGGCCAACATCCGGCATCATGGTGTGGGGAGCGATCTCCTACACTGGCCGTACACTTCTGGTGATCGTCGAGGGGACACTGAATAGTGCACGGTACATCCAAACCGTCATCGAACCCATCGTTCTACCATTCCTAGACCGCAAGGGAACTTGCTGTTCCAACAGGACAGTGCACGTCCGCATGTATCCCGTGCCACCCAACGTGCTCTAGAAGGTGTAAGTCAACTACCGTGGCCAGCAAGATCTCTGGATCTGTCCCCCATTGAGCATGTTTGGGACTGGATGAAGCGTCGTCTCACGCGGTCTGCACGTCCAGCACGAACGCTGGTCCAACTGAGGCGCCAGGTGGAAATGGCATGGCAAGCCGTTCCACAGGACTACATCCAGCATCTCTACGATCGTCTCCATGGGAGAATAGCAGCCTGCATTGCTGCGAAAGGTGGATATACACTGTACTAGTGCCGACATTGTGCATGCTCTGTTGCCTGTGTCTATGTGCCTGTGGTTCTGTCAGTGTGATCATGTGATGTATCTGACCCCAGGGATGTGGCAATAAAGTTTCCCCTTCCTGGGACAATGAATTCACGGTGTTCTTATTTCAATTTCCAGGAGTGTGGTTTGGGCCTCCACCATTCACAAGTACGATGACGAGTGAAAACTATAGAATTTCAGCCACAGCTAATAAAAGTTCACATAATAACTTGGCTGCTCCATATGATGAAATACTCAACTCTGATATCCTTGGGGAAGTTGTTGCCTCATAAAGCTCTCGACGTTGCTGACGCACTAATTTTTAGATAAAACACAGAGTATATCACTTTTCTTGTCTTGTATTGTGACCGATTTGGATGTACATATTTGTTGTTTGACAGTTTCCGAATGATAATAATGTAGATTCACTGACTGACTCTCTCATTGCCTCCGACTGTCTGTTGCTCTTTTAGGTGCCTCTTCCTTACTCACTAACATCCTCTCGTGGCCCATGCGCCACTTCATTTTATATAAAACTAAACAATTGAATACATTGTTAAATGTAAGATTTACAAAATAACAATTACTAATCATTAGATGATTTTCGTTCTTACACCAAAAAATGGGCCACGTATTGCCCTACATGTTCTGATATGCAATTTGGAAGAGTTTGATTAATTTCATATACAATTTCAATGAGTTTTACAGTACAACAATTTAATTTAAATTTTAGTTAATTACAAACAAATCATTTTGAATAAAATATTGTTAAGGCTTTTTTCAATAGCAGTTAAGTAGAGCTATCATTTATAATAATAATAATAATGAACAAACATCGTAGCTTTTTAGAAATAGGGTTGAAGTAAATTTTCAAGGAATATTGACACAATAACGCTTACTCCCCTTAGTTGTTAATTTAAATTGGGTAACATATTAATGTGAAATTTAATCCGAGGTTCCGAGGTCATGAACTGATTTGTACTAATCTTTTAAAGGGCAGTAAACTATTGTAACTGGGTAACAGAATGAAGTCCAGGAAGTTAAAAATTCGAGCTAAAATGACCTCTTCAGAGAATGTTGACATGAGGAAGAAATTTCAGATAGGGATGCGAATGTAGTCATACTTCAAAATAAACAAAAACAGTAGGCCAGAAGAAGGAGGATGCAAACATAAGTTTCCAACGATGAATTGTGGGACTCACGTTATTGGATGGACGGACGAGTGAATAAATCAGTCAAGTATTAAAGATACTTGATCTGAATAACAAAATTGCAACATACAGGAACAAGAGAAGGGGGAAACATTGTAAGAATAAAGAAAAGGAAGTATAGTGTATTATGTTCAATTTTCCGTTGATGACGTGATTATTGCAGACAGAGCCCAAATTTGAATTCTAATTAGTGTAAAACGCCCTGAATTAATTCTCAGTGGGCTGGCGTGAGCGGAGGAAGACGAGGAAGCAAGCTTCACCCGTCGACTCGCAGTACACTGGCTACCGTGGATTTGGGGGTAGAGGAGGGGGGCATTGCAGTTTGAACAAGCCGCAGTTTCATCACGCCGTGCTGCCATTATTCATGTGTTAACTGGTTCGGCACGGCACGGCTATCACTTCGTGTAACGTCTATCGGTCTATGTGCTGTTAGATCTCTGATACTGGTAGCAGAATGTTGTGGACGCAAGAACGCTATGAAACGGACTATGAACTTGTCGTACAGACTTAAAAAACTGTTCAATTTGCAGTCAATACTTTTATTGAACTCCTCGTTTACGATCATATACTTGCCCTCGGGCTGCCAACCACAAAGTGCCTGCTTGCTCCTTACTCGGACTCCCTCCTGTACCCTTCAGGTGACGTCACATCCGCCAGTTACAGAGGGTGCGTTCACTACACCATTCAACTTAAAATATATCTAGGAGTACATTGATTACATATGTAACTATTACATTTACGTGGAGGCTCTGACTCGTATTGTCCCAATACTACCAAAAGGTTCAAAGGTGTGTGAAATCTTGTGGGACTTAACTGCTAAGGTCATCAATCCCTAAGCTTAACCTAAATTATCCTAAGGACAAACACACACACCCATGCCCGAGGGAGGACTCGAACCTCCGCCGGGATCAGCCGCACAGTTCATGACTGCAGCGCCTGAGACCGCCTGGCTAATCCCGCGCGGCTCCAATACTAGCCAAGTTTTGACATGAATAATATGTATAGCACAATTTGAAAAAAAGAGTTGGGTGCTGCCCATTATATAAGAAATGCTGAAACAAAACACCTAATAAATTTTCAGTAGTGTTTAGAGGGTACAAATCGAAACTCATAATATTAAAAATAATATTTTTAATAATAATAATAATAATAATACGCTGAAGGCATGTAACCACCAACCATTCAAAGCAAAAATAATAGTTGAAGTTAATTTTGGAACTACCTACAAAATTTTCATGAGAGGTGTCAAACTATGAGGTTAATATCACTCTCATACCAATAGTTATGGTTTATGACCTAATTTAGGTACTAGTTGGCCCATGCAAATAATTCACACCCTATCCTGACCAGTCACCGTTGAATAATGTAGCAATGGAAAGATAATTACAAACTTGCGTCTTTGGTGACCATTGACATCTCGTCCGAAACGATGAGATCAGAGTCACGGAGAAATTGTGCATCCTTCGTATGGGTGTAATTCAGTGTGAGTGATGTGTTCATGATGGGATCAGGCAGTCTGATAATCGAATGTGATATGCTTGCCCCTCTTTGAACATTGGCAACTGTTTTCAGCTCGTAATATTTATCAGAGCCTCCCTATCCGTCAATGAAGTAACAGTTGGGAATCCTTTCAATTATTGATATCGACATGTATGAGGGAAATCGCGTAAAGAATCCAAACAACTGTAACTGCTATCTTGTATGTTAGTGAAGCATATTGTCAATCGAAGGCCCCGGGAGTAGACAATATTCCATAGAACTACTGAAAACCTTAGGAGTGCCAGTCCTAACAAAACTTTACCTTCTGGTGAGCGAGGAGACAGGAGAAATACTCTTAGACTTCAAGGAGAATATAATAATTCTAATCCCAAAGAAAGCAGGTGATGACACATGTGAAAATTACCGAACTATCAGTTTAATAAGTCACAGCTGCCAAATACTAACGCGAATTCTTTACAGACGAATGGAAAAACTGGTAGAAGCCGTACTCGGGAAAGATTAGTTTGGATTCCGTAGAAATGCTGGAACACATGAGGCAATACTGACCCTACGACTTATCTTAGAAAATAGACTAAGGAAATACGAACCTACGTTCCTAACATTTGTAGACTTAGAGAAAGGGAAAGGCAAACCTACGGTTCTAGCATTTGCAGTCTTAGAGAAAGCATTTGACAATGTTCACTGGAATACCATCTTTCAAATTCTGAAGTTGGCAGGGGTAAAATACAGGGAGCGAAAGGCTATTTACAATTTGTACAGAAACCAGATGGCAGGTATAAGAGTCGAGGGACATGAAAGGGAAGCAGTGGTTGGAAGGGAATGAGACAGGGTTGTATCCTCTCCTCGACGTTATTCAATCAGTATACTGAGCAAGCAGTAAAGGAAACAAAAGATAAACTCGGAGTGGGTATTAAAATCCATGGAGAAGACATAAAAACTTTGAGGTTCGCCGATGACATAGTAATTCTGTCAGAGACAGCAAACGACATGGAAGAGCAGTTGAAAAGAATGGACAGTCTTGAAAGGAGGATATAAGATGAACATGAACAAAAGCAAAACGAGGATAGTGGAATTAAGTCGCGTGATGCTGAGGGAATTAGATTAGGAATTGAGACACTTAAAGTAGTAAAGGAGTTTTGCTATTTGGGGAGAAAAATAACTGAGGATGGTCGAAGTAGAGAGAATATAAAATGTAGACTGGCAATGGCAAGGAAAGCGTTTTTTGAAGAAGAGAAATTTGTTAACTTCGAGTATAGATTTAAGTGTCAGGAATTCGTTTCTGAAAGTATTTGTATGGAGAGTAGCCATGTATGGAAGTGAAACGTGGACGGTAAATAGTTTGGACAAGAAGAGCATAGAAGGTTTCAAAATGTGGTGCTACAGAAGAATGCTGAAGATTACATGGGTAGATCACACAACTAATGAGGAGGTATTGAATAGAATTGGAGGGAGTTTGTGGCACAACTTGACTAGAAGAAGGGATCGGTTGGTAGGACATGTTCTGAGGGCATCAAGGGATCACCAACTTAGTATTGGAGGGCAGCGTGGAGGGTAAAAATCGTAGAGGGAGACCAAGAGATGTATACACTAAGCAGATTCAGAAGGATGTAGATTGCAGTAGGCACTGGGAGATGAAGAAGCTTGCACAGGATAGAGTAGCATGGAGAGCTGCATCAAACCAGTCTCAGGACTGAAGACCACAACAACAACAACAACAACAACATGGCACCTTATATATTACTTTTATAAAAATGTTTTCCAAATAATGTTTTTTAACGAAAACAGTAACTTTCAACTGTTGATGTATTCATCGACATAAGGTAACAGCGTACTGACAAAAAAATCGCGTGGAAAGATAATATATGCGATTCTGTCCAACAAAGCTTACTCTGAAATCCTTTTCTCAATGAAAATGAACCTAAAATCAGTTTTCATGAGAAGTCTGTACATTTGCGTTTATGTATCTACAACTTGACTGCTGATACTTCAAAACAGTCATAAAAGAAATAAATATTTCATCCCGAATAAATAAATTGTACTGTACACGAAAAGTTCTTGTAGAAACAAAAAAAAAAAAAATCTACAGAGTAGTAATAGGGGCTTCGATGCCGAGTACATTCCTTTCCATCCAATTTTTGATCTTGATCGTTCTAGTAGTTTGGTTCATGGTTGTTGTGAATCTCATATACCGCTTATGATCACTTTATTCGTATTGAACTGTCCTGTATTGTACAATAATGATAAATATTGGACAGTGGGGAAAAGTAATAGAGCTATAGACTTGAGAATGTTTTCGGAAACTGCTTGCGAAAGGTGCCAATTAGCTCACTGCCTCCCACCAGTATAGTGAACACCAGTGTGAAATTACAGATATGGAAGGTAGTGGCCCTTTCTTCTGTATTAAACGAGTATGACTGCATGATCTGGGGCATGGCTGCAGAAACACTTTTACAAAAATAGTCAGGTGCTAACATAATGAAAGCGCCCTGGTTCGTTCCGAATGCACTGATATAGGAGGACACAAATATACTATCAGTCGCTACTGTTATTTAGGAACCAACACAGACATTCTATAGCAGTTAGAATATTCTCCTTATCTTCTCGTAGCGTCATTATTTTCCGATCTGTTTTAAATAAATTATAGGGGGGGGGGGTGTTCTGTAAGTAATGCAACAATTTTTTTTCGGCCAATCTCGGTCGAAAAAAATGCGGGACTTGCAGTAGGACATCGTGAAATATTCACGCTTCAGCCCCTGTAGTTTCTTGAAGTTCCAGTAGGTGGTGGCGCTAAAAGTAGCCTTCAAAATAGAGTCTGTAACGGAGGTTCGTTACAGGCAGAGAGCTGAACAAAAGCATGGTGAGTCGACGAAGGAGGCGTGTGTGATCATCGTAATATGGTCGCACAAAACTGCCCCAACTTCCGCGTGTCAGCCGGCCGCACACAGCTGTAGCTCCTGCAGTGTTGGAACGTGCGGACACTCTCATTCGATGTGGTGGGCGAATCACAATCACACACCTCGCTGCTCACCTGGGCGTCTGTTGGTAGTGCTGACACACTCATCCACCAGCTTGGGTACTCAAAAGTATGTGCCCGCTCGCTTCCTCGCCACCTAACAGAAGTTCGTAAAGATCATCTCTTTGGCCCAATGAAGAATGCACTCTGTGGGAAGCAGTACGTGGTTGATGGGGAGGTTGTTGATGCAGTAAGGCGGTGGCTCAGACGTCGACCAGTAGAGTGGTACCATGCAGGCATACAGGCCCTCTCAGTAAGGTGGTGTAAGGCGTCGCATCGAACGGTGATTATGTTGAAAAATAGCGTTTTGTAGCCAAAAAAGTGGGTAATACATAATATGCTGTGTTGGAATTCTGCATAAAACCAACCTGCTTTTGGGGGGAACAAAATGTTGCACTACTTATTGAAGGCCCCTCGTACAAACACCACCACCGCACGCGTAATTAGAGTATATTTAAACGCACTAAACATAAAAACAAAACGTATTTGTTGACAAACGAACATTTCTAACCCGTAGATTAACAGCTTAAACAGAAGGTGATCAAACGAAGTCCACCGATGCTCCAGCTACAATGCTTCGCAAAACTCAAGTATGAGATGTATAAAGTAACATAACATGTTAACTATTCGGCGGGAACGAGTGGAAGTGTGGGAGCATGTTACCAGAGGTCTCCCTGTAGCGCACACGGAGTTGGACCTCACATGACCTGAGACTAGCGTGACTAGCGCCAAATGGCTGGCCGGGCAACACGAGGCTGTTGAAGGAACGAGAAAAGATGATGTGTGACAATAAGTGAGCACTTACGGTTCACTGCATTGGTGTTCTTCATTACAGCATGACCCGTAGACAACATTTGGGTGACTTCGCACAGGGAAGAATCGTCAAGAAACTGGAAGAAGTACGAAGCGTGAAGAGCGTAACCAGAGCTTGGTATTGCTCACAGCGTTGTTCCACTGCTACTCAAAGGAGAGATGGTCGACCATAAAAAACTACAACAGCAGATGACCACTACATTGTGCAACATGCAAGAAGGCACCTCATCAAACAGCGGTGCACGTGCTACACAACAGGAGTTTGAGCCACGCAATCCCACCCTCAGAGTGGTACGGCGACTGCATGGGGGTGGTCTCTTTGCGCGACGACATTGTATTGCGCTGACATCCGCACATCGGGGCGCCATTTGCGATGATACCGAGTGCATATGGACTGGACCATCGAGAGGTGGGGGTCATGTACTCTTCTCAGAGGAGCGCAAATTCAAAATGGTTCAAATGGCTCTGAGCACTATGGGACTCAACTGCTGTGGTCATCAGTCCCCTAGAACTTAGAACTACTTAAACCTAACTAACCTAAGGACATCACACACAACCATGCCTGAGGCAGGATTCGAACCTGCGACCGTAGCAGTCGCACGGTTCCCGACTGCGCGCCTAGAACCGCGAGACCACCGCGGCCGGCAGCGCAAATTCGATCTGAGAAGTGTTTGTGAACCTCCTATGGCGAGTGATGGGAATACAGAATTCACCCAGGAACATTTTTCCAACATGGTTGTTTTTGTGGTCCTCGTAAAACACTGTGGGGTGGCATAATGTTACATTAGCATACTGACCACTACATCTTTGAACAGAGCACGCTCACCGCTCAACGTTATTTGGACAATACCCTCCTTCCCGAGTGCATCTCTTCAGGGGTGCATTCGGCTCTGACATCACTTTTATGGATGACAGTGCGCGACCTCATCACATAGCGCAGGTGGAGGGGATCTCGAACCGACTGGCCTGACCGTTCCCCCGACTTAATTCCCATCGACCACGTGTGGGATTCGGTTGGGAGACACTGCAGCTCGTCGACATGCACCAAAGACCATCCAGGTAGCTGTCAACCGCGGTCGTGGGAAAGAGGAACACCGTGCCACAAGAACTTCGTAGCAACCTTGTGGTCAGCATGGGAACACTTTGCAGAGCATGCTTTGCTGTTCGTGGCGATCACACATTCCTCCTTTTATAGTGTCCAGGAAACCATTACAGTGGCTTCAGTGGAATTATAGTCTTTGAATAAAAGTGCCATTTCTGTTTGTCTCACTGCGTATTTCTTTCAATTATCATCTGTTCTGCTCTGTACTACACTATAGTATAGCAGTCCTTTCAACGGACGGTCCAAGTTTCATCGAGCTATGCTTCTTGTCAATGACACACCATGAGAAAAGTTACTTCACTCCTTACATTTTACTCGCCAGCGTACATCGGCTAAGCCCAGACATGGCGCAGCAACGAATCTGTGTAAAACGAGTTGCAGCGATTCACTTGAGGAGCTACATGGCGGCTACAGAGAGGACGAACCTCTGCGCCTCTCGTGTGCAAGGAGCCACTGCAGATCTGTCGCCAACTCTCCAGTAGGCCGACGCAGGGGTCAGAGAAATTTCTTCTGTATGCCCTCAGTATCGAAATGGACGTAAAAGAGCTAGCAGCTGTGCTTTGTGTGCGACATCAGAATAAAAAGAGAATCCAGAAAAAGTAGTATTTTGGGTATACTCTGTTATTGCTGATTGTGGCATAAACGGTTTATTTCAGGCATTGAACAATGATTTAAGAAATTACTGTGATAAAATTTTCAGTTACGTGAGAATATCAGTAAAGCCTTTTAGCCGCAAGAGAAGATTTTCGTGACCTTAAAGTCTAATCACTAGGTAATCGTTTGTTGTTAGCAGTGGTTTTTACAGTTTTAGTTTTAACTGTAACGAACACGTAGCAGTGAAACTTCCTGGCAGATTAAAACTGTGTGCCCGACCGAGACTCGAACTCGGGACCTTTGCCTTTCACGGGCAAGTGCTCTACCAACTGAGCTACCGAAGCACGACTCACGCCCGGTACTCACAGCTTTAATTCTGCCAGTATCCGTCTCCTACCTTCCAAACTTTACAGAAGCTCTTCTGCGAACCTAGCAGAACTAGCACTCCTGAAAGAAAGGATACTGCGGAGACATGGCTTAGCCACAGCCTGGGGGATGTTTCCAGAATGAGATTTTCACTCTGCAGCGGAGTGTGCGCTGATATGAAACTTCCTGGCAGATTAAAACTGTGTGCCCGACCGAGACTCGAACTCGGGACCTTTGCCTTTTGCGGGCAAGTGCTCTACCAAGGTAGAGTTTGGGAGGTAGGAGACGGATACTGGCAGAAGTAAAGCTGTGAGTACCGGACGTGAGTCGTGCTTCGGTAGCTCAGTTGGTAGAGCACTTGCCCGCGAAAGGCAAAGGTCCCGAGTTCGAGTCTCGGTTGGGCACACAGTTTTAATCTGCCAGGAAGTTTCATATCAGCGCACACTCCGCTGCAGAGTGAAAATCTCATTCTGAACACGTAGCAGTGTTTTTCAGGTATTATTTCAAAAGCGCTTTATAATAAACTCTTAAATATTTGAGACAAAAAATGTGGCTTGCCCCATTTGTTTACACATCGTATTACTGAAAATAATTCTCCCATATCTAATGTATCGGACCCATTAGTGACACTCGCAGCAACAGGAAACGTAGCTGCGCTATTTCGGTCTGGAATCAAGTTTTGGGGAAAATTTCCACGTCCCGGATCGTAATGTGCTTTGTCTGTGGTGTGAAGATCTTGTAACTGAGTGGAACACCAAGAACAGGTTGTTATGAGATTGAGAGACGATGATGTCCGTGTTCTCCAATTGACCATTGTCTGAAAGAACGTTTTTATAAGTTGTTTGAGTGCTTCGAACTAGACTTCGTTTATGACGCTCATGAGTCTAATTTTAGTGGCCATTTTCGTTTCTTTGGGAATACTTTGAAGCGGGTTCAGTAGAGACAGTAAAAAGATTTGGTCTTCATCCTCTTACGCTTTCCCTTTGCTGTGTCCTAGCATTAAGCACCTTAATTTACAGAACATCATTAATCTCCTTTCTGGCTTCTTTCTTAAAGTAGCCACGCCAGGTACGGCTGTTTTTTCCTCTTCATGTGCATCTCCGATTTGTTGCTGGCAACGGTCTTGAGAAACGACTCCTGATTGAAATATATATACTCACTCCTACTTACTTCTGCACCTGATCCTCACTTTTGCGGATTTCCTGCAGTGCAGTTCACGACCAAAAGAATCCCCGGGATGCTTCCTCCTCTTCTGTAATGAACTGTGAAAGTGTTAGGTATTAAGGCAGAGATCTGTGCAAAGTGTTTAGTTAAACAAGATCCCCTGAAATTGAAAATTACTTACCGTCACTAAAATGAAGTAAAATAAAATAAAATGTTTTTGACACACCTAGCTCTTTTTTGTCTTCCAAAGTCGATTATTCTCTTTCGAAAATTTCCAGAACTTTTTCCCAAAATGTTTCTTTCTGTTTGCGGTTTGAACAGTGCTGTGGTGAAGTGTCTCGAATTGCTCATCTTATCTGAATCTTGAAGATAAGTTTCGGTTTCAGCGCACACAGGACGAAGAAAACTACATACAGTGTATCCCAGAAAATGTATGTACTCTTTTTTTCGTGTGGAGGGTACTGGGTACTGCCTCTTTGTACTATCCATCTCTCAGGGAAGCATTTGTCAAGGTAGGCACTCACATCATGATGATAGTGACAAGGTGCTCCAGCCTGCTGGAAGTATCATTCTCCCCCCACAACATCTATTTGATGCATGGCATCACTTATTCCTGGAGTAAGTTCAAGTTTATTCACCAGGCACTGTATGCTCAAAAAATTAAGATCCCTTCAAACCAAATGCTGATAAACCACATTACTTTGCAACTCCTGGTAGGTTCACATGGTATTCCACTGTCATATGAACATTCTCAGCTGCCCATGAGGGGCATCTGTGATGATTAATTGAATCATTAGCTAGCCAGGGTGGCTGAGCGGTTCTAGGCGCTACAGTCTGGAACCGTGCGACCTCTACAGTTGCAAGTTCGAATCCTACCACGGGTGTTGATGTGTGTGATGTCCTTAGGTTAGTTAGGTTTAAGTAGTTCTAAGTTCTAGGGAACTCATGACCTCAGAAGTTAAGTCCCATAGTGCTCAGAGCCAT